>NW_019416486.1:3839136-3844868 GCF_000390285.2 Anoplophora glabripennis
CGATTTTACACTCGCAATTAAACACGGCATACAAAAAAGTTTTTTTAAATAAACACATCCACACAATCACTTACACTCCGAATACCATTCAATCCGAAACTTCCGAACATACACTTTGTCTTTTGACCTCCCCCTTTTTTCCACATCGAGAGAAGGTACAGGTCTTTCGCAATTTAAAAAATCTTTTTTGTCCTCAATTTTCGGTCTGGAAAATGGCATTTCCAATAAAATACATACAGGATCGTGCATAGGAAACATTTCTACAAATTATTGATATAAAACAAATATTAATAAAGAACCATTATAACCGTGCACTGGGCAACGTATCGTATAAACTGTTTACACACGATAGACAGGCGATGCGCGATGACGATGAGAATGCTGCTTCAACTTTTGCATCACTCGTTCTCCCAGGCCGTAGTTTACACATGCGTTGGCTGCCTCGTTGCCATGACAACCGCCGTACGGAGAGCTACGGAGAGAAGCAGATACATACCAATTTCAATATGAGTCACTTGCGTAGTATACGTTGTATGGTACGAGGTTGATGTTCGCGCTCAACGAAGCCAATGATTTTTTAGAAGGCGTTCACCGCGGAATTATTCTGTTTATTTCTGCGTATAAGACAAACAAACACAATACATTTTCAATATAGAATTGTACCTAAATTATAAGATTTATATAAAATTTAAAATAATTTTAAATTGCACAAACAAACGGAAATTTTAGGTGAAGCGGTGCGTCACTTGCGTCACCCGACGAGCCGCCACTGGATTTCATACTGATAAGAATGTTAAGAAAATTGTTGGAATTAATTTTAAAATTGGCTTTAATGTGTAGTAAAAATTGATAGTGCCACTAAAAATCAGAAAAATATAATCCGTCTGCCGAAAATACAAAACTACATATACCTTTAAATCTTCTGAAACATATTTATTAATAAATTAGTTACGCCTATATATAAAAAAAAATAATTTTTAACCTATGCAGCCTTCAAAGTAATTTTGCAGATTAATGTAAATATCGGAAGAAATCGAATATTCTACCTATATAAAATAATAGTAAATATTTGTACATGTTTGGGTATTCGTGTTGGTATCTGTAACTCGACTAAAATCATATAAATCTTAACGAAATTAATTTATATTCTTGCAGATAGATTAAACATAAAATAGCTTTAAGAGAAACAAATCCTAAACAAATTGGCAAGTAAAGTGTGTATATGTCTCCTCCAGCGGCGGCTGGTGCGGGCGGGGCGAGGGCATGCTCTGGGGTGCCGCCTCAGAAAATTTCGAAGTAAAAAAATTTAATTTCAAATTTAGTTTAATGTTATCTAGATAATTAAATAGATTAGCCTTATGAAACACAATAAAAAGGATAAATATTAAATTTGTTATGCGTACTCAATTTTACTCGACTTGCAAAATGCATTTGAAAAACACTGAATGTGTGATGTCCTCGTAGCTCGTCCATAAATCTACTGTTAATTTTATGGATACACATATCCGTAGATTCACATGAAAACAGTCGTAGGAATCCGTAGAACAAATTACAAAATCTGTAAAAAAATCCGTAAAAATTAAATACGACAAATTGCCTCTGTGTCTTAGATTTACCAGGGCCAGGGGCAGTCTAAAACTCTCCCTAACTGTGGACAATTAAGATAAGCGCTTACTTATCCGCGCCGAACGCAACGCAGGCACCGAGCGAATCACAATGTTTCGCTTTTCCATAGGAAGTGCGTCTCGTGCGACTCGAGCCAGTTAGCGCAAATGTATTATACAGTATAGGAAAGCGCCGATGGTCTATCACAAGTTACGTGAGAGCGATAAAGTAAGACATAGAAATCTATGCGATAGAGAAGGATGGCTATAATGAAGGCTTCTCTTTGTCACCGCCCGTTTCGCCCTTCCACAAATAAGATCCACTTCTTATTTGTGGAGTAAGTAAGTAAGTAAGTAAGTAAAAGTAAGTAAAATCTTTGTTTGTTCTCTTTGCATAAGAATTATTAAATACCCTTAGGGTGTAGAACTCGTCAATTATATGTAGTAAAAAATAGTAAAAAAGTTATATATTTAAATATAAGAAGTAATATTAAATATAAAACAAGATGCACACCAATACTAACATTGCTGATAAGTAAACACGNTTACTATTTATTTATTTATTTATTAATAAAACAAAACAACAAATAAAATAAAATGTTTAAATTGTTGACCAATAATTTCCTGACAATAGGCAAGTCGAACAAATATTCGTAATGCTAGGGGCTGGATTTGTTGTATTTCTTCTTTAATTCTATTATTGAATTCTTCAATATTTTCCGGCTTATTAAAGTAGACTTCAGATTTCAGATAACCCCCCCCCCCAGATAAAAATCCAATGGGGTTAGATCTGGAGACCTAGCGATAAAACCCCTCCTTTGGATCCATCTATTTGGGAAAATATTGTGCTAATCTCGTACTGTTCGTGAATAGTGTGAGGGCGCTCCATTCTGTTGGAACCACATATCGAATCTACCTGTATATTTGCGTTGCAGTTAAACTAGGTATTATGTAATTTTGTAGTAAGTCTAAGTGTGCCCTCAAAAAGGCGGACACACAATTGTGGCCCATACGTTTACTTTCTGGGGGAATTCTGTAAGATTTTCTATACTCCAATTTGGGTTTTCTGGTGCCCAATATCGAAAATTTTGCGTGTTTACCGAACTATTCAAACAAAATGTTGCGTCGTTAAAGTCTTACTTAAAAATTGCGAGCTGGCATTGCATCATCCTTCATTATTTTGCAAAATTCTAATCTGCGGTCGCGATAATCTTCAATAAGTTCCTGAACTAAATGTACTTTGTATGGGTGCCATTTGTTCTGCTGTAAGTCAACAATCAAAATTACCAGAATTGAAAAAAAAAACAAAATAAATACACAATTGAATGTTTTGCTCGATTTAGAAAAAAAAAAAAAAACTCAGAAACTAAGTCGAAAATACACTGCTCAATAATGGATACTGGATACTTGTGATTATCAGAAAAACCGCATCCAAAAATGAAAATCCGTCGATGTTTCAGCTCACAGAATTCAGCCTCACGGTGGCCAGAATAAACTTACTTAGTATTTTATATTAAAATATCAAGTATTTCGTGCGAACCTTTCTATATTACTTTTAACTAATTTGAAAATTTCATTTTCAATTTTTTTTTATGTAGCTGAAACTAAACGAATAAATCAAGTTGGAAAAGCTTTAAAAACACAACGCAACTTGAACATAACATCACTATAATTAAATATGAATTAAAAAACATCCAAACAGTTCTTTATAAGTTCAAGTACTTAATTTAGAGACTAACCTGTATGTCTTCGTACAAACTCAAGTATGGTGCTGACTTCTTTAAATCATCGCATATTTTGATTGTGGTGTGATGAATACTCTTGTCTTTTAGGTCGTCCATTTGTATTTGGAAATTTGTTGAAAGTCTTGAAACAAACAAGATGCCAACAAACAGATCACGGCAAATGTGTTATTGGTATCTTAGCGACGTAAATATTGATTATTCAGTTACAGACTGAGAACTTTGCCGTTAATATATCTTCCATTGTTTATCTGCATTTTGAAAGAGTCAACAGTTTACTGTTGTTTGCCTTAAATTTTCGAATTACAGTTTCCATACTTGTGGTCAAATATGATCATATGAAAGAGATATTGCGAAAGTTTATGAGGTCAGTAGTACTTAAATAACATATATGTGAAAATTAAAAATATGACGGAAAGGTATATTTATCGAGCCAGGGGCCGCTAAACTTACCATTTTGTAGTTTTTCATAATCTGGACACCTTTGCTTATCATTTGCGTAGGTACTTTGACGTTTTATACCGGGTGATTCAGTTTGGTATTCGCGGCCCTGTATTTTTTTTATTTTAACAAATAGCTATAACAAACCCTATATATTTTTAAATCGCCGCTCAAACTCTATCAAATGACATTATTAAATCGTCTCCATGGTAACATATGTCAAAATTGCTATAGTCAATTGTTTTTGTTCAAATGGCACACTATATTTTTTTATCAATTCTGAAAGATATTTTTTTTCTGCGTTCAACTATGTAAGGAAGTCTATAGTTTCATTAGAAATATTGCTAGAAAAACAGCAAAAAAGATGCACCCTACTTTTCGTAGCTTTATTCGGAAAAATGATAGCCAGCTGCGGAAACAGTCCAGGGACCACCGGGCAGGGTTTATCAACTGAAAAAAAAAAAAAAAATCGTTCATCGCTAATAACAGTAACAAATTTTAATCTAGTTCTTCTTCTCCTTCTTCTTCCTTTCCCAATGGTTGGTCCTGATAAGTCTCATGGCACCGCGGCCTAATTAGGTCCATTGTGCGTCCCACTACTTAGTACTATTCAGCAAGTAGTTTTTGATGTGGCAAATAGAAGTCATTTAGGTTAATATGCGACATGATCAGTAATAAAAGTTAAGAAACAGTAGCGGCACCAAACCGAAACCTTGGGGAACTCCTAAATATGTTCTATATTCATTTGCACTGATATCATGGCAAGACTAAGAATGTTTTATTTCATAAATAAGAAGCATATAGATGTAAATGTGGTTTATATCGTATCTACAAGGGTTTCATTTTCAGACGCCTCAATAGTGTGAAGAGATATAAGCAGAATGAAACATATATGAGATATAGTCTCTTACATTCCATCCTGATATTTAAAGTACGATGCTTTTTCGGACTAAATCTAAAGGACTTTATAGTCACACAGATCACAAGCTGCAGATAGAGGTTAATTTTAAATAATATTTAATATTATAATCTGTTGTTTTAATAACCTTACATAAAATTCCTTCCTCGTATATTCAGAATTAATCTACTATAATTTGTTTTTTTTTTAATTATATGGTTTTTATTTATAAATTTTTGTACTTTTACTTTATGTTAAACTAATTCTCTGATGGTACTTGGAAGAGAAAATCTTTTTTAGCATATCTAAATTAATTGTATCAATTTATTGTTCTTAGACGATTTCATCAGTGGCGGCTCGTGACATTGAGAATAGGTGAAGCATATTTATTGATTGACTAAAAAAAGCGCCGCAGGCGAAAATTCTCAAATTTTCAAGGTCAAACGGCTTTAAACGAATCTGGAAATTTTAGTGGCATTTGCAATATTACCGAAAAACTGACGTTGGCGAGAAGGATTTTCATTTAGATTTTATAAAAAATAAAAATATTAGTTCGGCTCGTGGACTTAATGATAGGTACAGATACAGATGTTAAGCGGGGTTGTTAAATCCCTCCTTATTCCACACGCCCGATTTTACACTCGCAATTAAACACGGCATACAAAAAAGTTTTTTTAAATAAACACATCCACACAATCACTTACACTCCGAATACCATTCAATCCGAAACTTCCGAACATACACTTTGTCTTTTGACCTCCCCCTTTTTTCCACATCGAGAGAAGGTACAGGTCTTTCGCAATTTAAAAAATCTTTTTTGTCCTCAATTTTCGGTCTGGAAAATGGCATTTCCAATAAAATACATACAGGATCGTGCATAGGAAACATTTCTACAAATTATTGATATAAAACAAATATTAATAAAGAACCATTATAACCGTGCACTGGGCAACGTATCGTATAAACTGTTTACACACGATAGACAGGCGATGCGCGATGACGATGAGAATGCTGCTTCAACTTTTGCATCACTCGTTCTCCCAGGCC
>NW_019416486.1:3849839-3919666 GCF_000390285.2 Anoplophora glabripennis
AATGTGGCGGTCACCATTTGTTTTAGGTATTCCTTATTTTTATTACCGATTATTATAGATGTATCATCAGCATACATAATAGTTTTTACATCAACTGTTGAGGGCAGGTCATTTGTGTATAAAATATACAACAAAGGACCCAATATCGACCCCTGAGGTACACCCCTTTCTATTAATACTACGTTTGATTTTATGAGAGCGCCAGTATCGTCCGTTTCTACAACACACTGCTTCCTATTCAGCAGGTAAGATTTTATCAATTCTGAGGCCACACCTCGAATATCATACATTTGAATCTTTTTATTCAGAATGTCATGATCCACAGAATCAAACGCTTTGGATAAATCCAAGCATACAGCCATGGTACTGTTTTTTTCATTTAATAATCTTGTAATTTCACACAATGCCTGATATATAGCCCTAGTTGTTGTTTTATTTTTCCTAAACCCGTTTTGTTCATCTGTAAGCAGATCATGATATTCCAAAAAATGTAATATTCTGTTATAGATTATCTTTTTAAAAACTTTGCTTATATTTGACAATGCAATAGGCCTATAGTTGTTCATTAGACTTTTTTCACCTTTTTTATACACGGCCGGAATGGCGTAATGGGCGTTGACTATGATACGCCTTCATTACAGCCATCCTTCTCTATCGCATGGATTTCTATGTCTTACTTTATCGCTCTCACGTAACTTGTGATAGACCATCGGCGCTTTCCTATACTGTACATACAAAACAATGTAAAATATATTTTGTTTCGATTCCGGTGATACGTGCGTTGCGTTCGGCGCGAATAAGTGAGCGCTTATCTTTAAACGAACACTCTTTGCCAAGTGGTAGCACAAGATATTTTTATTTATGACCAAACAACATAAAAAACATGTATCACATTTATGTACGAATTACTTTGTAAAAGAAACATAAAGTGAGAAAACAAAAATACTGTTGATAATTAGTAAAAAAATAAAAGTTATGTTTATATAAACATTATGCCATTTCAAATTTCTCGCGCATCTTCTTCATACTCTACTTAATTCGCGCTGCCTTTACGTGACCAAGAAATGGCTTACTTTTTTGACACGGAGTCTTCACTTAACTCCATAGCCCTAGATATCCTTTCACGACTTCGGACATTCGTCGGCATCCTGCAACGTAAGTAAATATCCGAAATTTGTAGAGAATCTTTGAGAAGGAACCGGATCAGTCATGTTCCGCCCATCTCTAATCCACAAAGTCACAGAATATCACAACTCCCAATTACATCCGTGTTCTGTGTCTATGACAAAGTTAACAACAGTGGTCATCCGTCAAAGTATGTTATGTATTTTGTATTGTAAATAAATGACTGGAGAATTGAAAATTCCAATACATAAAGGAATTTGAGCCGCTACATGACACTGAAAAGATTGGGAAGTAGGTAGATAGAAATAGTATTATGATGGGCTGTTGCTATAGCTTCTTTTGCAAGGATGAAAATTCTTCCCAGGTGAGTTTGACATTTGTACCAATAATACCATAAATTGAAACATATTTTTTTTAGTCTGGGGAACCTAATGAAAGAACTCATCTCTTAGTAGATCCGGTTTCTAATAACACTAACATTCAAAGGGTTAACAGGTAAAATTTTTTTGTTTTAAGTGCCTAACCTCAATATAGTACGATTACCTTTTTAGTGAGGATATATCGAACAGAAATTCTAATACTTTACCCAAGAAGACTGATGAGCAATCTGCTCTTAACAGAATATTACAAGAAATAGCCACGTAAGTATGCATTTTTGCTAAATGTTACTAGATTTAACTAATTTTTTCTTGTATTAGAAATGTTATTGATGTAGCTGCGTTGGATTCACATAACTTGCAGCAGCATGAATATTTGGAAAGGACTAAAATGTATAATATTAAAGTTCAACAAGCCTTTGCGAACAATAGGCAGTTAAGTAAAACATTAAATCGTTGTATTTTGATGGATATACCGCTGCCTGAAAAAGTTTTGAGCACAGAGCCTATAAATCCAGAGGATTTAAGTTTGGTAAGTATTTTGGAAGAAAATAATATTCAGAGTATTTTCAAAAATAATATTTAAAGAAAAATGTGTTTTATACTGACTATTATCGATGAAAGTACAAATAATTTTCGAGGATATTGAAAAGCATAGGGTCATTTAATTTAAAGAATAATGTTGAATATAGGGTTTTAGGAATGTAATGTAGTTTCAACTAAAACTTGCATAAGTATTAAAAAAAGATTTTTGAAAAAAATTTTAATACCTATAATTTTTTTAAGTTTTATAGTTTTGTTGTTACAGTTAATCATTTGTCAATAAAAAAAAGCAATTATGGCTGTATAGAAATTTATATGTAAATCATTGGTTTTTGTTTTAATTTTTATATTTATATTTTCTTAATATTTAAACCAGAGTTAAGTTGTTAATATGGAATAAAACTTGTTTTTCACATTTATCTCCTTTTGTATAGACATATTTATAGCTTGTTTACTAATCCCAAGGGAGATATACATATGATAAAAAAGTATCAATAGTCTTGGGTTTGTGCAGTAAAATTATTTTTATAATTTTTCAGAAAAAGCAAATATACATTTAAATTTTCTGTTAATTTCCAAAAGGATTTTAGAAAAAGATCTTAGTTTTTTCGAACTGATGATTCGTCTAAAAAGGTTTATTTCAGTAAAATTTATTACATATTTACCAATTTTTGACTTGAAAATTATTTGAATAAGGAATAGCCAAATTGTATTGGTCTATGTGATTCTTTTATCAAAAACAAAAACAGTCGAGCGTCACATTCCAAAGAACACCCTATATATTTTTCTGTTAGAATGGTTTCTAAAGATTAGACATATCAGGTCTATCTAATATTAGAGGAAATATGACTAAATGTGGGAAATATGACTAAATGTGCTGTAAATGAAAAAAATTAATATTTTCAGATGTTACTTCTTTATGGCATAGTTTTTGTTGTTTTTTATTTATTGGGCAATTTATCACATGAAAAAAATTTAAAAAATAATGAAAAAACCCTTGTGCCAAAGGGGTTATTTTGGGTTGTTTGTTATAAAAATAGCCCGACCAGAAATTCTACACTGAAAAAAGTAGACAAATAGAAAAGACAAAGTTCACATCACTGTATATCATACACTTCAATAAGACTTGACGATTCGAAAATCAATCTGAGATAGATATCACTTTAATCCTGAGATGTTCTATCAAAACATGTAAAAGTATATGTGTTCCACAAAAAAAAAAAAAATAGAGTTGGTACCTGTATCTTTGGAATGTGGTATTGAATAGGTTTTGATAAATAAGATAAATTCCTTGTGAAAAATTGGTGAATATTTTACTTTCCCGATATGTTAAATTAACCAAGTTATAGTTTTGGATGACCTTGTACAAAAAATTGTGGTTAATTTTATGATTTTATTAAATTGGCCAGGAATTGGAGACTGTTGAATTTATTGTGTTATAAATATTAATAAAGCAGAATCAGTTTTGACTGGAGAAACTGGTTGTAATTATTTAGGCAATTTTGGTTAGTTTTAATATTTGTTTAATAGTACCTACCCATTTTAGTTGCACTATTAGTTCTTGCGATTACATCAGTATGGCATAAATTCTATCATGATTTGTAATTTGCAAATCAGCGACGGTTTGCGAAATTTAAGGTGGTCATATTTTGAAAACCAAATTTGCTACGAATATGTCATTATTTTGAGAATAATATCTAGTCCCACATAGAGAACTTCCATGATGAAAAAATTTCAATAAAAAATTGCGAAATGAAATAAAATAGGCGGCTGATCCTTTTCTTAGTTAAATTTGAAAAATGGAATGTAAATATCAAATTAAAATTGAACTAGACATCACTATGAAGAAAAATAAATGAATAAATGAAATATGGCCAGTTTAATTTTTGTGAGCCATTACCGGTTGAACAATCTTCAAATACTGTTTTAGATAACTACAACTGTATCTGCGGCTGCCGCTGCAATAAATGATATTAAAGTGGATCATAAGGAGGATCTAGTCGTACCATTTGGACTGAACTGTTAAAAAAAACTTTACCAACAAAGGATCTATGACATTATTTACATAAGTGCAGCATGGAATCAGATTGCTTTATTTTATATTGTTCTAATCNGAAATTTAAGGTGGTCATATTTTGAAAACCAAATTTGCTACGAATATGTCATTATTTTGAGAATAATATCTAGTCCCACATAGAGAACTTCCATGATGAAAAAATTTCAATAAAAAATTGCGAAATGAAATAAAATAGGCGGCTGATCCTTTTCTTAGTTAAATTTGAAAAATGGAATGTAAATATCAAATTAAAATTGAACTAGACATCACTATGAAGAAAAATAAATGAATAAATGAAATATGGCCAGTTTAATTTTTGTGAGCCATTACCGGTTGAACAATCTTCAAATACTGTTTTAGATAACTACAACTGTATCTGCGGCTGCCGCTGCAATAAATGATATTAAAGTGGATCATAAGGAGGATCTAGTCGTACCATTTGGACTGAACTGTTAAAAAAAACTTTACCAACAAAGGATCTATGACATTATTTACATAAGTGCAGCATGGAATCAGATTGCTTTATTTTATATTGTTCTAATCACTTATTTAATAATTATAGGGATGTTTTAAGTAGGTTTTCTGAATATCCCATTATTTTACTGTGTTATATTGTTTTAATTGAAGTCCCGAAGTACTTTTAAGAAACATTTGTTGTGTGCAAGGCAAAATACAGACAGAACTATAACTGCTAAAAATAACAAACTGATATGGAAAGTTATAAGTGTAGTTCACGTCGTTCTGCCTTGAACATATCGATTCTGATGTTCGTAGTTAAGGGAATCAAAAATTAAAAATAAGTTTGTATATTATATATTTCTAAAACATGGTTATATTATAATACAAATAAATTTATACGTTTAAGATGAATTTGTTGGTTTAATTGGGACTACTACTTCTTTAGGGGCAAGATGCGGTGCAACCGTGCTAATTACGTTATTAGGATCATGGAAAAAGTACAACATGAAACCTATGGCTAATAATAAATGACACGATATAATACCAAGCATCAGTAGCAGCTTATGCCTTGACAACCTCAAAGCAGGCATTAAAGTTAAAAGCAGAACCGAACCTGAGATAAACGCTGCTATTAACACCAATAACCACTGCAACAAATTGATTTGTATAGACCACAGAACAGAAACGGGGATATAAATAAATAAAGAATAACCATAAATGCATATTAATTCCAAAGCTCCTGGGGTTACGTTTTCCTCGAGTCCTTCAATGTCATTAATCTGGGAACTCCATTTTAGTAGGCCCCACAATATAAATGGTACTAACGTAACGTACAAACAAATAGTTGTTGCAGCGTATGATACTAAGTGAAAATTATATTTCCAGTGGTACTGTGTATTGGCATAGTGGAGATAATTGGCGATATTACCACTGATGGCTATCGTGAATATAAGGGTAACTGATATCCAGAAGGGGCCGTATAAATCCGGCTTTGTTCTCAGATGG
Source organism: Anoplophora glabripennis (assembly GCF_000390285.2). Taxonomy (NCBI): domain Eukaryota; kingdom Metazoa; phylum Arthropoda; class Insecta; order Coleoptera; family Cerambycidae; genus Anoplophora; species Anoplophora glabripennis. The sequence goes on from NW_019416486.1 coordinate 3,855,405, forward strand.
TGTTTCAATGAATTGTCCCATTTAGGTGTAATGGAAGCGAATATTCTATCGACTACATCTCTTGTGTCTACATCAAAGAATTTCTGATAGTATTCTAGAGTCCAAAATGATTTTGTTGTGCTAGGATCTGCAATACAGGCAAAACATTAACTATAATCTAAAGCAACTTACGCAAGACACAAACCTGCATTGTCCCCAATATTAGGTGCACTTCCAGCTCCTTGATTGTTTGGGGACTGTTGAAAATTTCCACTTAAATCATTTACTTTAATTTGCGATTCTGAAATCGGTATTGTTGTGTTGTTTCCAACACTATGAACAGTTGGGTAGTCGTGAAATGACAACAGCTCGTCTGTTGGAACTTCTTGCAAATTTGTCATTTTTTTTTCTATTTTTATAACCTGTTATTATACGGACATTATTTACTTCGCTATTAAATACTTGATTATAATTGCAACTTATACGACACAGTTTCTTGACGTATTTTTATCTATAAAGAAACTTCAGCTGTCAAATTATAACAACAGCATTATCAAACAGGATCGCCACATGTTTAAAATAAAAACTGCCCTTATGATTAGGATAGGCAACTAACCATGCAGAAAAATACACAATTTAAAAATCGAATTCCTTGTAAATAAAACTTTAATTTTGTGTCAGTCTGACAACTTTCCAAATTTATTTGCTCAATTAAGATGGATTCAGAAGAGAAAAAAATACGTTGTCAGTATACTACTACATACAGAAAAGATTTTATTAAACGAAAACTGAAAGAGTACGTAATTAAAATTAAAAGATATGTTGTATATACTATATTTAGACACAAATCAGCAATTATCATAGTTATTATAGTGGAAAATATTTTTAATTTTACTTTTACAGGCAGCCAAATTTAAAAGTAGAACAAGAGTTTAAGGATCCTATGGGTCACGCTTTTGAAACATATTTGGAAATTGATAAAAAAGAATTGAAACCTCCAGTTGAGGATGTGGATGTTTATGTAGAGCGAGTAAGTTATGTCGTAAAAGAAAATTACATATAGACAGCATATTTCGCCTATTTTAAAAAATAATTATTATATACCTACCATTTTATATCATTTCAGGTAAAAGATGATCGGAAGAAAATTGGTAAAAAGTATTTTGAACAGCCTCTTGATCATAAGGTAATAACATGGGATAAAATATTAAATGGGAAATCGGTATATCAAGTTGAGTATTGTGATGTAGGTGAGGATTTTCTTTTCTCTGTACACCAGAAAGTTTTTCAGAGTGTAAATTTATGTGGAGGCCAAATTTGTACGGAAACTACCTGTGAATAATACAAAATACTTACATCAAAACTTTGTTTTTTCCAAATCCCAATTCGGCTGTTTATTTGATTTAAAAATTTAATTTCAGGTTAGTACTCTGGGGAATATCTATTGTAACCCCTAACTGACTTCCGTTTAAAGTTACACCCTGTATATTCAATTTGAGGCTAACTGCAATTAAAAATAAAACTGTTTTCTACACTTTTGCCTGTTTTAGAAGGAGACATGTTGAGAAAAATGGCCAAATTGGAGAAATTAGCTCATCGCTTGCCGGATGGGTGGGTATTTCCTTTGACAACTCAAAAATACGATTTTAGAGATCCCTCTTCACTTACGGAATGTGGTTTAGATCGGCCATCCCCAATAAAGCCCGTCGATAATATTGTGCCAGATGGTAATTCAATTTGTAGTAATTCTTAATGACGATAGATATACAGGGTGATTCATAAATGACGAGGCATATCTATGGACCCTAAAATATGATGTAGCGTAACTTACATCTTAGGTACTTGCTTTAGCCGATAGATGGCGTCAAAGTTGGCAATTTTTTCAAATAACCGTAAACCGTTTTGTTCAATTTAAATGAAAATTGGTATGCTACTACTGAGTATAAGTGCAATTTCTAACATAGTAACCGAAGTAAATGCGTTTACCGAATCGAGAAAAATACTGTCGCTCCTTGCAAATATTCTCATTTTTGATATTGCAACTTCAGCTTTTTTATCTCAGTAGTAAGGGCTTATATCAATTTTTTGCGTTCAGCAAACTTTTTGTATAGATAACTAAGGTTTTTGCTTAATTGTCAAGAAAAATTGTATTCATTTGATAAATAAAAACAAACAATGCTTCCTAGAGTACAGATCTTTTAGTCGAATATCCTTTCAAGAGGATATTCTTCCTTTTGGAAATAACAACCATTTTCAATAACACATAATCTAATAAAAAAATTGTATCTGCCATTCTGTAGATTGGGACTATCAAATTTGTATCTCTCTGATCCTTATTTGAAGAGTGTTAAAATAGGTGATTTCAATAGAAACTACTATAGATAATTTGCAGAATGATGCGACAAAAAACTGAAAAACTCCCCGCTTTAATGTTAGATTAATCTGAAATTGTAGGGCTACCGACCCAAAAAATGTTTGCTTAAGGGTGGGCATATTTTTCGCAGTTCTAAATATAATTATCTGGGTTGCCATCTCAAAAATAATTCTTCTGTGCACCAATACTGTAGCTTGTAAATTAAATAAAACGTTTTAGTTATTTGAAAAAAAAAATATGTAGCTGTTTGATGGCTAAGAGAAGCAATTTGTCATAGAGGTACAAGCATATCACAGACAATATAGCTTAGAGCGAAGCTATATTGTCTCTGATCATATTTTACGATCCCTTACAAGGCCTGTGTGACTCCATAAATGAATCACTCTGAGTTTGTATATGTCAGTTATATTTTTCGCTTTTTGTTTTAGAAAAATTAAATGAGATAATGAAGCTACGTAAAATCGATAGTGAATATAATACTGTAATCGGTAAGTTAGGAAGATTTATAGTCGAGAATGAAATGCATGGGAAAATCGACAAAGTTGAGTAAACAAATAAAAAAGATGCTTTTCTCTTTACTTGTTTTTATATTTTTAATTTATAAAGGGTAGCTTTTAAATCCATATACTTTTTTTTTCTAACCACATAGTCATATTTCATATACTGTCCATTCTTTTATTTTCTACAGAACAGGATAACTGATAAATTAAAAGCAATAATGTATAGAGAGTTTTTAAATAAATGTTACCAGATAATTTGAGATCAAAATGCAATAAATACACCTTACTTCAAAATTGTTATATGAAGAAAGTATTTTCTGTGCCTGAGAAACTAACGAATTATCAAATTTGAAATACAGTGCTATAGTGTAGCTTCAGTGGCGTGCTATTATTGTAATTACTACACTTTTTTAAATTAAAAATGTTATGCCATTAATCGATTAGTAGCAAATAAGTAGTATTTTCCTAAGAAAATCTACAGTTTTGCTATAAATTAAAATTGCTTGGAATTATGCCAGATGCAATGAGTGTAAAGTATTATATTTTTATTTTTAATAAAGAGCTTAGCTACATATATAACACGTCTGAATATTGAGATGAATTTTATATTCTAATAGTGTCTCAATATTTTATTTTATATAAAAAATTTGAGTATAATCAGTTCATTACTGGGTTAGATTAATTAGTTTCTTTAATTTCAATTTAAATGCGTAAATGAATTAAGCAATTTTGTACCTATTTTGCCTATTTATCATCGAAGTAGTTTTAGTATCAAAATTATCTGATAGAATTTATCCTCATTTGTTCAAATGCTTCCTATATAAAGATTAATTTTTTCATTAGTTTTCCTATCATTTTTTATTTAATTTTCCCAAAAGATTTGTAACACATATTTGCCATTTTTGTATTTGTATTTGATCGTATTTATATTAGCCTTATATTTCTATAGTAACTATAGGCAAATGCGCAAATGCAATTGATTTTTGATACACATTCCAGCTTACGATTCGCCAATATTAAAGTATTTGCATTGACGTTTCGTTGCGATTAAATCCAGTGAATTGTACATTTACGTTTAAATTAGGTACTTTTGATCGTTTTTGACAGTGCCATCTATCATGGGCGTAGCTAGGATTTTTTCTTGGGATGGGCCAAAAGTTACAAGCTCTATGGAGACCTCTAAAAAAGCTCACGCACTTCTAACACCTAACCACTTTTTTGTTCGACTCTAAAAAAAAGTCACACAATCAGCGATTTACCGATATAAAATTTCAAAACCTCAACACTTTTTTATTTGACTGGATGATGAAAAATGTGTTCAGTAATAATAATTCATTTTTGAAACTTGCTGTCCCCCTCTGGCTACGCCCATGCCATCTATACTGCAGGAAAACATAACTAGAGAATTGGAAAATTCTATTTAGTAAAAATAAAAAACTTAAAATAAAAACTTCTTCCATGATTCTGCCTCTATCTGAGTAAAACGTCATCATCTATTATTTCCACGGATTCTAATTTAAACACGAAAAACAAAATAAAATAAGTAATGTTGCTATTAATTGACTTTATTTTATAAATACTCCAGTGAAAAAGGGTTTTAGAATTATTGAGTTTTTATTTTATTTTTAACAGTACCAGTTTCTTTCCTCAAATTTTGTATACGTATGGCACAAACGTGTACCTACCTATTTATAATAATACATAATTATAAATAAAAAATCTTGTAGTTAGTCCGCAACTTTTTCAACGTCCTTTCCTTCCAATATATTACAAGCTGGTCTTCCGAATTCATTTTGATAGACTGTCAAGGGAGTAATGAGTCTTGTTCGGCGAATATATCCAAATACTAAAAAACAAGAGTTACGAGACTTGAGAAATATTATTTTTAAATATTAAATGCTTAAGTTGATCTTAGAAAATAAGGAAAGAGAAAGTTAGACGATTATTGTAGATTATTCATTTAGACCTTTATTAACAGCTGGAAAATTTAATTTAAGGCCCTAAAAAAATAAATTGAACAGGCCTCACTGATTGTGAGTGAAGTTATAAGAAGCTTGAATGACGCGAATGGATAATAATTTTGGAGTTGCTTGGAGTTGTAAGTTTAGAGTGTTTTTGGATATAGTAAGAAAATAAAATATAAGTCTAATGTCTTCCATATTTAACATTTAAGTAAGATGGAAATGCTTGACAAAAAAGTGATATTTTAATACTCTATTAATTCTGTTAAATAATTAAATATTGAAATACATTGAATATTCTGAGGATATAGATTAACCAACATTAACAAAAAATAACTAAATTAATTGTGGGTGGATTCTAACTTATGTATGTTTTCAGTTGCGAAAATTGAAGAAATCCAAATATTTCGAATTTTCACCACATAGAACGACGGTGACAACATTTTTAACAGTAAGGCGATGTTTCGCATTGTACTAGCTATGTCCTGTCATTTGGTTAGGGCATCTCTCTCGGATTCAAACATTGAATACGTTTGTTTGTTTTCAACCACGAAAATCGAATAATTCCAAATAATTCGAATTTTCAATAACAAGAACGGCGGTGACATCATTTTTAACAGTAAGGCGATGTGTCTCACTGTAGTAACTATGTCCTGTCCAAATTTGGTTAGTGCAACTTTCGGTTTTGAAAATTCAATACCTATGAATGTCGCGAAAATTGAATAAATCCAAATATTTCGAATTTTCACTACTAAGAACGGCGGTGACAACATTTTTAACGCTAAGGCGATGTTTCGCATTGTATTAGCTAAGTCTGTCCAAATTTGGTTTGTGCATCTGTGTCGGTTTCAAAAATTTATTACCGATGTATGTTTTCAGTCGCAAAATTTAATGAATTCAGATACGAAGATTTTGCAGCATTTCACATTTATTAAATCAATTGCAGACATATAAAATAATCTCTATCTGAAAGTTAATTTGGAATGAAGGTTATGCTAACTGAGAAAAATGTTGCTCTTAGAGATCTTAAAGATAAAATATATGGTTTGCGGCAAAAAAGCTTCAAGAATAACATGCCAAATGTTATGATCTTCAGGTATAAGTACAGGTCAACAGAAATAAGTTAGCTTGTGAGAAACAGAAGCTTGTGCAAACAGGAAGTTCTATCTCTCCTCTTTGAAGCGGTCTCACACCTATACATGCAATCTTATCTACAATATATCTGTGTATCCTTGCATCTTTGATGTACAATAAACCTTTGTCTAAGATACATTTTTTTGTGTTATTCTTGATTACAACTCTCTTAGGAGCAAACAATTTTTCAATTGTAATTCTGTAGGTACTAAACTGTCAGTTGATTTACACTCCCTAAGGAGTCGGAAATGATTTCTAATTCATTTGAACTAGTGTTAATTTTTACTAAAAAAAATATAAAATTGGCAATCGAACCAACATATTCTATATAATTAAAAAAGTAAAATATGCAGAGAAAGATGGACCAATCAAATGCATAATTGCAGATGAGAAACCACACAAACGGTAAAGTAAGAGTAAACAAGTATAATTTTTTAGATATTTTTAACACTGAAATCTTCTGTGCCAACAAAAGATATGATGAATTTATAAAAACGCCACATAAAAATTTTAATGAAGTATTTCAATAAAATTTATACATTTGCCATAATGAATCATTCATAGCAGTAAGTTAAGTGCTGTTTACTATTTTGGAAGAGGTATGTTCTGCTCTTTACATTTTGTGAGCATTTATCTCGTACTACATTGTATGCAATTTTTATCTGCTGCATATATGATAAACGGCTACACATTTCAACATGGAATAATTGGTTGAAACGTTTATATGAATACAGTTTCCTCAGTCTAAGTATAGTCGTCCAAAGCATTATGATACATGTGTGAGGCCCTGGCTTAACATCTCTAAATAGGTTCCAACGCATTTATATTTGACGATTTATTGTGCTTAATGCTTAACTTAAATTTTCTCAGAAAATTGCCTTATCTCTGGATACTATTTCAGTATTTCCAGCTACTTCTTTAAATAAATTATTTAATATAACACATTTTTAATTTCCGAATACCCTTACCAGTGTTTCAATATAACATTTACTTACTCTATGGAATAAATATTTAACTAAAAAAAAAAATTGGTTGTAAATATATCATATATATTCAAAATTTTGCAGTGTATTGAAATAAAGCTTGTCTATGATTCGCTGTTCCTGTAAAAAGACTAATTAAAAGTGTAAAATTAATTATCTCCTTTTCGCTTTGAGTGGATTTACGAGTAATGGGTGTGGATACTGTCATGGATAAAGTAGTTTATTTGTAAACAGTGATTCATCCAGCGCGAAATAAAATTAATGTCTTAGCATCCAGGTTTCATACGGTTCCGCACAAATTAGTCAATTGATGTCACTAGTGATCAGTATCTATTTTGGAACGTATATAAAGGATCAAAAGCATTGGTGACTTACAAAATTATTTTTTCATAGGAGATGGCTGCACATCGTTAAAAATTATTAAATATATAGAAGGTATGTTGTAATCATCAAACTAGATGCAGATAATACCTAAATACCTACTTATAACCTAGTTTGACTATTTCATGATTAAAGCTAGATATAATGACTATTTCCTTACTCCGTCTCGAAGAAGCTAAGGGTGGTAATAATTTATCAATTTTTCGACCGTATAAATTCTTGCAATATTGTATTATCTGACTGTCTAAAGCTTCGTCCTGCTCAGCAGTTTTATTGGGTTGATCTGAAAATATGAAATTTGTGAGTTTGGATATCGCTTAGCCAGAAATTTCAGACCTCGATTTGTACAGTAAGATATTTGATAAACGGATCTATTTTTCTTCCTTTCCAATTCCTTGACTTTCGCATAAGCTTTTGCCAAATTCTCAGACTACAACAATAGATGGTTAGTTCAATACTAGTACAGAATGAGCTCATTCATTAATATTTATATTTTCTCTAAGCACTTAACTACCTAAATATGTGGTGAAAAAATGAAATCGGTAGTTTTAATATTAACTGATGTAATCTACATCTACTCTAAATTTCTAATTCGTTAAATATTTAAAACAGCCAAGCCCTTTGCAGAACTCGTTACATCACTGGACTGGCTCCACTCAACAGCTCTATGCTTAGTTATTTATTTGTATAATAGTTTACGTTTTTCCCTGTTTATGTATATTATTCCACCTGTGATATAAAAGATTAGTTAATGAAATCTTTGTTCCAAAAGAAACAGTTATTTTTATAAAACTAAGGTCCGGTACTTCGAGTCTCGGTTAAAGCTTGATTACCTGATCAGGCGACAAAAATACTAGTAGCAAACGGACTGTGCCATCATATAAAAGACAGTCTGTTATATGTTTCCTACTCCAATTTTCCATAAATTAATTTTTTATAAACATTTTTATGCAAAAACGCATTTTTTTTGCTTATAAAACCTAAACTAACGAAGCAATCGGAATGCTATAAAGAGATAACTTATAGAAAACCGAAATATAAATAAAACGGGAGGTCGATCGATCCGATCGGATAATTAAAAACGAAGAAAAACCGAAAAAATAGGAAAATTTAGTTTTTTTAAATTACTTATGCGTAAAAGTAGTGAATATACAAAATTTAATAAAATTTTCTTAACAAGGACACCTAAATATGTATACGTTGAAACAGAAAAGTACATTTTGTAAGAAAACTTTCAAATTCACGTTTGATGTCAAGGTTTCGCGTACCTACCTAAATGTCAAAAAATGTAGGAACAAAACAAGGAATGTTCACAAGTTCCACATCATTGTGATTCCGTGCATGTATTGGTATTATTTATTATGTATCACCACTTACAATAATATTAAACTAACAATATTCAAAATTGTATATCTATATATTCACTGCCCCTCTTCTCCCTACCTTCCCCCACTACTCGACCGCGTACGCGCTCTGCCATTTTTGAGCATGTTTGGAGGAATTTTTCACCTATTTCGCATCATTTTATCAGAAAATTAGAATATACTTTTGTAGTATTACTTCTACTTTTAAAATCCGGCTGAAAAATTAAAATCGGACCACTTACAACGCATCCAGAAACTTTGCAAAACAGTGCACCAAAAAATTTAAATTGCAGTTGTGCCAAAACTAATGGTCCGCACACTTAAAGTACCTACATACAGGGCGTTCTTAAATAAGTGTCGCAACGGAACACTGTAAATTTCGTTTTCGGGATACATGGTGTCAAAACTTTCATTTTTTTAAATTTTTTGCCAATATCTTAGGAACCGTTTGAACTACAGGACTGAGTTTTTGTACACGCATTACCACTATTAATAGCTACTTTTTCGCACCCTTCTAGAATTCATTGAACGTGCCAGTGGTGGAGATTTTAAGGTATTGTAAGGGTTTTTCCCCCCCTTAACTTTTACACCACTGGAAAAATTGACATTTGACAGCAAATTCTGAAGCGCCAATGAATTTTACACAAAAAGAGTTCTCTTGGTTCATTGCTCTAAAGTCAACCGGTTTCAAGAAAAATGACTTTTTATAAACAAAAACAAACATTTTGCTAACGTTTCGAAAATCTTTTGTAATTCAAAAAATAAATAGTAATAATTAACAATTTTAACTAAATTTAACAACATTTGCAACAAGTAGCTATTAATAGTGGTAATGTGTGTACAAAAGCTCAGTCCTGTACTTCAAACGGTTCCTAAGATATCGGTAAAAATCTGAAAAAAAGTTTTGACACCGTGTATCCCGAAAACGAAAGCCCGGAGAGAAAAATGGAAGAGGAAAACAACGTTTCTCTTTTCAAGAGGAATTTACAGTTTTCTGTTGCGACACTTTTTAGGAACACCCTGTATAATTCGCTACTTTTGTGCACAGAGTCAGCTTTACAACTTAAAAATGGCAAAGTAATGAGTTTTTAAAAAAACGCAAAATTTTCCTATTTTTCCAGGTTTTCTTCGTTTCTAATTATCCGATCGGATCGATCGACCTCTCGTTTTATTCGTATATGTATTATTTTGCATAAAAATGTTTATAAAAAATCAATTAGTAATGGTAAATTGGAGTAGGAAACACATAAGCGTATATCTACAGATCATCTTTTATATGATGGCACAGTCCGTTTGCTACTAGTATTTTTGTCACAAAATTATTGATTGATTGACCAAAAAATAAATAACATTTTCTTTAATATCTTTCGACTACTTCGAGCTGATTACGTGAAATTTCGTATCCTAGGGTTTTTTGGAATGGGAAATTTGAATTTAACGACGAATTTGTTTCTTCTATAGGGCGTCATAAGAACGCATTAGGGCGCATTTAAAAAGCTACAACTTTTTAGTGCCACGTTAGTATTTCACTAACAATATATCAGTCATTTCAGCGTTACATTAGCCATTTTGTGGGAAAATACTATTGCTGCTACTAAGGAACTTATACAAAAAAATTACTTTTAAACAATTTTTTTTATGCATTTACAATTTTTTTGTTGAAAACGGTTAGTTTTAGAGATATTAGCAAGGTATACCTTTTTTAAGCAGAAAAATTGGGGAATAAACCTCGGATACGAAATTTCACAAAATTAACTCGAAGTAGTCGAAAGATATTAAAGAAAATGTTATTTATTTTTTCAACTTTGACACTCTATAGCTCAGTTATCAATTTTTGGACTGAGGTAAGTTTAGTTAAATCGACTTATTTTGAGCCGTACCGTCTGATGGAGCGTTATACAGGCCCTTTAGAGACACCCTCTATATAGTTAAATAATGGGTATTAGTAGTTGTAGGTGATTGTTAGCTGGCGCAGTGGATAATACGTAATTCATTCTTATTTATCGCGAGCTTGTGATATTTTGTGATATTTTTCGAAATCCAGCTCTGCACAGATGGAATTTACCACGCGAGAAAATATGAATCAGCTACATATTATTTTTTCTCTACGCCATCTACCAATCATCTACAAGGACTACCCAGTTAGTAGTTACGAAATGAACCATACTAACATTCATTTTGATGGTGTACCGTTGGTATTGTTTTGATGAATATTTGGCAATCCTAGTACATATTTTCGATATGCAGCATCCACACGACATGGCATTTCTATATTTTATATCTGGAATCTAGAATAGTTTGGAGGGTAACTATATAGGTTCGAGGAGGGTCAGAGGCAGAGAGTGGTTAGGTGATGGGACGGCGGGGTAGGCAAAAAGGGCCCACTCGTGGCCTAATTGCCAGGCTGAGGCCGCCCCTTTACTACTAGTACTACTACTACTACTACTACTACTTGGAGGGTAGCTACAGCACTAAGGCCCTATTGGGCCCCTCGTGTATGCTCCCAGCGAGAGATCAGCTCTCCTGAGCCGTCAACCAGCCTATCAAGGAGAAAAAGGTGATGACGTTGCTCAGGGGGATCTCTCTAATGTATGTATAGATACATATCTTGCAAAGTGACTGCTTCATCTGGAGCAAGCACAATCTATGTGTTATAAAAAAAACATTTGAATATTGATAATATTAGTACGAACCTATGTTTTACTACATCCTAATTCATCGCGATATTTATTTCTGTTCGCCCACGTGTAAATAAATTATTATATATTTCTTTTTAACACTGAAATATAAAAACATCTAGGCTATTTTAGCTACTTAATGATTACCCCTCACGTCCAAAAATAACCCGATCGTGTTTAAAATTATATTTTACATAAAATCCGATTGCAGTGGATTCGATTCTCGTACTAAATTCGTGCTAAGGCCAAATAGTGTAAACAGCGTTTCACTTCATAATTTCAACTACCGGAACTAGTTTATATTTAGATCTCTAGGCACTACACGGTTTGCTGGTTTATTTGCATAATGAAAACGACTTATGCACCTGTTGCCTACTGTAATTATTGTTATTATAGGCTGGGGGGAAAAAATGATATCTATTAATTTTCGTACTATCCAAAATCATTCACTTATGCAGTATATAGGGTGTACTGCTTTTTAATGTTCAAAGATAGGTGAGGTGGAAGATACACAGAGAGATATGGTTGTAAAAAAAAATTATGTACATATGCCATTGTATTTATTTATTTATCGTGGCGTAAAAACACTACCCAGCAGATTTAAATCGAAGTACTGGGAAGGACAGAGAAAAAATTATAATAATACGATTATTAAATGATAATAAATAAAGGTAAAATATGTAGTGATACATAAAATACGCAATATGTAGTGAAAGCATTCACCCAGGCACGTTTTTGAGTCACCCTTTACCATAATTAACCCTCGTTACTATCCAAATATCATGATATCGCAATACTACGAACGCATCTCGCATCGTGTCTTTTTGCAGAAGCCTTTGGAAGTGTTATTAAGTGTTGTGTTGATATGTCACACACCACAGTACGGCACATTAGATACGCTGATCACATAATTTTGATGTGTCATGCTGACGTTTTAAGAATATTTAAATAGTTCATAAATTCATTATCGTGTTCATCCAATTACGACTATGTAGAAAGTAGAAATAATTAAAGAAATGGATTTTTGTATCAAATATTAGTTGGATGAGGAAAAGGAAGTATTAGTTGGAATAGCTTTTCTCGTAAGACGACAATTTATAAAAGATTTTTGTTGTAAAATGTATGAAAACAATTTTTATACAGTGCGTCTCAGAAGTAACGCAAAAAATTCGTATTTTATTTTATGTTGAGTTTTCACAAAAACGCTAAAACACGTCAATTAGTAAATAGGAATTGTCGTTTTATCACGTTGCTTAAACCTTTTTTGCGCTATGTATGTATGTATACTAATTGCCGTGCTTTTGCGTTTTTGTGAAAACGCAACACAAAAGAAAATATGAATTTTTTGCGTTACTTCTGGGACGCACTGTATAGACGATATTATATTGTCAGAAAAGATAATAAAAAAGCAGTATCTTTACAATGCAGAGAATATTATTTTAGAAATAAAAAAGTTCAGTGGCATTTTCCTTAAAGTATGGAATCAAGAAAAAAATCGGAAGTCACTTATATATTTTTTTAATTTTTAAGTTACGTCTTGTAGCAACCGAGATACTGAGACCAATAGAACTCGGATAAATAAAAAAAAAATCCTGTATACAGGGTGTTTGTAAATAAGTGCGAAATATTTTAGGGAGTGGTTGTCGAAGTTATTTTGTGAAAAAAAGTTCATAACGAGCGTTCAAATAAAAACGTGGTCAAGTTGGTTCTGAAAATTTGGACGGAGGGCGTAGCGCATAGCAAATGAACTTAAACGTCATCTGTCAAAGCGCTATATCGCCGCTATATCAATTTGAATATTTTCGTTTTAAAAAGCGTTTAAAATGGTGTTTTCTCAAGAACAAAAAGTGTTTATCATAGAGTCCTACTTTAGAAATGGACGCAAGATTGATGGAATATGGAAGTATTCTATTGAGGAATGTTTCATAGAATTTCAAAATCAATTTCCCGGCGTTGTTGAGTACAAAATTTTTCAAAGTGCAGTTCAGCGTTGTGTTAATGTTTTTCGTGAAACGGGCAGTGTAACAAGAAAAGAAGGAAGCGGCCGACCTAAAAAGCGGACTGAAGAATTAAAAGAAAATGTCCAACAAATAATGGAAAATGCGCCAAGAACTTCTGTACTTACGTGTTTTATCACAAATGGTGGGAGTATCAGTCGGTACCTGCCACACAGTGTTAAAAAAAAAATAAAAATAAATAAAAAATTTAAACACTCTGTATCTCAGAAAAAAAGCATATTTCGACCTACGCTTATATGAACTTTTTTTCACAAAATAACTTCGGCAACCACCCCCTAAAATATTTCGCACTTATTTACAAGCATCCTGTATGTATCGAAAAACATTTATGAAACATAACGTTTTGAAGTATTCGTTAGTCAAGTTGTGCATATGGATACAAGAAACGGGCATCGAGTTGCCAAAATCATGAAACGAATTGCTCTTTAAAATTTTTGCTGGCGTTCATCACCGGTAGAAAATACTACCTTTCAAAAAGGAAGAGAGGAAGTAAAGAACGATTCCTTCGAATAAAGGAGGTAACGATAAAAAATATACAAAACACTGTTGTTTTTCAATTTGGATTATTATCTCACAACTTTAACAGATTAACCTTTGGGTTAAGATACGCTTGATTAAATTATTATTTGATATTTGGAAATTTGCTGTTATTCTACGTCTCACTATCTTCGCACCACCCAGTACGTAGTGCGAACCATTAATAACCCCTTTGTTTGTCTGAAAGAAGAACACTCATTTTCAACTAGCAAATTGGAGAGTTAAAAATATAGACAAATATTCGGCATAAAGAAATTTCCGCTTCTTTTATTATAAAACGAACCATTTTAGTTAATTAGAAACTGTGGTATTTCTACAAAGATCAAAGGAATACTTCATGGTCATAAATATTTTTCAGGTTATTTACCTCAAATACTCATTTGGGTGCAATGATTAATTATTTCATTTATAACTGGCATTTATGTTGGAAACGTACAAGTTACACAAATTAGGTGCTTCTTTTTGGATGCAAGATTTTTTTTTAATTATACCTACTGCATGGGATGATATAATGCTGCTACCTTTTTAAATTTTCGAGAATTTCAAAATTTGCTAAGAATTTTCCATTTTTACCAGTTCAAGCGTGTGCAAGAGCTAATAAAAATTATTAATATAGTACCATATTAAACATCAAAACAACCTTCAATTAATGATTTAGTAAATACCTAATTAAATTCTTGAAAGATTGCAGCATCCACCACAATAATTTTTGCTCAATGATACTGAAAAAATTGATGGTAATAAAAAATTATTCTTACGTGGTCACATTCCTCTTCCACAAGTATCCACAAATTCTTGTCGTTGTCAGGTAGACATTTACTTATTATTATATCATTCTTAACGCTGCAATAATAATAGCTATGAAGAATACTGTTTATTTTTATTAGATACTCTTACATTTGGACTCTTTCTTGAGTAGTCCCTCTATAGTGATTTCGATATGTAGAGACGAATGCTTGTGCCATTTTAATTTGGAAACTTTTGACATTTAGAACTGCCACAATACAATTCTAGTTGCTATATACTTAAAGGCATTCATTATACAGGATGTGATGCACAATGGATGTTTCATAAGCTTTAAATAAAAGTGGTCAAGTCGATTCAACATATTTATTTACATAAAATAAATCAACTGCAACTTGTATTATTATTTATCATTTTGTACAATATATTACTACCTATCATTTATATATAATTATCAAATAAATATTAAATAATAAATAAGGAGTTTCAAAGCTATTCTTATTAGATCGAAGCATACAAGATCTCCTATTTTTTTCAATCATAGCATTTGGAATGGGTGGAGATCTATGAATAATATTAACCTTATAGTATACCTGGTCTAAGCTGGTTTTTGCATTGTATCAACAATTTTTACATATACACTTTTATTAACTTAGGCTGTACTTTTTCTAGTAATATAAATAATGGAATCTAGACGAGGACCAATACTTTTTCGTTTTGATATTCTAGACTGTTGTGAATTCTTAAGATAACCATTATTCATATATCTATTATAGCTTGTATTGAAAACTCTTCTTCGAAGAACTTCTCTTTGTTTGGATGTCAGTGCGGCCATGTTTTTATCAGTATTCTTTTTAATTTGTTGATCTGGTTGACTGTTATTTGGAACCTCGTAAGATGATATGGTGGTAGTTGCAACAGCGGTTCCTTGTCCTAAAGCAGTACCAGAATTTGGTGTTGTTGGGAAAACGTTCTCGATACTGATACTCTTCTGGGTCTGATAAGGAATATCGATCACCTCTTTATAATAATTATTGAGCTTATTATCCAGAATCTCTGGTTTTTCTGAACTGATGGTGTTAATACTGTTGGTACTTGCATCGGGGTATTGAAAGTTATTTTCATTAGTGTTCTTTTCTGATACATCTACTGAGTTGAAAGTATTTTTATTATTAACAGCGTATTCAGAATTCTGATCAACCCTTTTTGAACTCTCTTGTCGTAAGTTCGCCACCTGTTTATAGTGGTCATTAAATGTATTTATATTCTCAGGTTTTTTAGAATACGCATTCGTTGTCATACTAGTGGAATAATGGAAATTTTGATGTGAAGTTTTCCCTTTATTATAAAGACTGTCAGTTACAGTCACCATGGTAGATCCAGGAATCACAGGAATGTTGATTTCATAAGGTGTCAAGATCTGTTCACTTTTCTTCCCATAAATTAAATTATCGTTTTCTTTGTAGGATGGTTCTAGTTTCGCTCCAATACTCTTTTTTCTAAACGAATTACTAGATTTAGAATTTAGATATCCATTTATATTCTTATAATTGAAGCTTGGTTTGGGGGTAGTTGGTGAAAGTTTGTTGAATTTCACTTTAGTCTGCTTGTACGATGTAGTTGTTGGTAAAAGTTTGGTATAGGAATCACTTTGCTTATGAATTTCGAATGGTCTAGGTTGTTGGTATTTGCCCAGAAATGGTGCTGGCACCTCATGCAATGCTTGTGGTTTGTCATTTTCTGTGATGACCTGATTATGCTTAAACGGTGCAAGGTATTTGGTATTTGTACCATAGGTGTCCATTTCGTTTTGCAACGATTGTCCGGTTGGATTTGACCCATGTGTATTGTATACTACATGTCTTTTAAAGTTATTTATAGCATGTGCGTGTTTTTTGTTGCGAAGGTAATCTTGATTTATCCATGTCGGTTTGGTGAACGAGTCAGAAATGTGGTTTATCCTTACGTCTTTATCACTGTCAAAATTTGGGAATTTGGTGTCGCTGTAGTGCTGGGTAGTAGGAGGTTGTAAAGCTCTATTTCCTTCTGGTTTACCATGAGGGGAATGTGATCCATGTAAATTTTCATATGAAACTACAGGAGTATCAGAGAAATCGTAATATTTTTCTCCATCTTTCGAGAGATGCTCTTCTTGTAAGTAAACATTATTCAGCCACTTACCATCTTCTTCTTGCATGTGAGCATTATTGACCCATTTACTATAATCATCAAAATTGTGTGTTATAGTGTTAGGTTTATTGTCATAGTAGTTTTTCCAAAATAAATTTGCAGTTGGGTCTAGGTTGACTTTCTTTTGATTATCGTCCGATTGAAAGTGAATTTCATATATAGCCGGCACTTTGATAACTTGTAAGATTTTAGAAAAAGGCTTCTTTGTTTCTACTTCACTGAGTATTTTTTGAAAGTCCACCAAGTTAGGTTCGTCAAGATCAGATGAAGTTGGAAGTATAGGAGCATTAATACTGTGAATATTACTTGACGAAGTAGAATAGTGCTCCTTATAACCAGAAATTGGGAAAAGTGTTTCCGATTCTGCATGATTTTTTGGTACTTCTGGAATTGGATTACCGATTTGAGGTGTGAAGTTCGATAAAATTCTTGGGCCTCTCACACTTGCATGTGGCTTGGCTTCTGCATTCAATGAACTGGAATAATAATTTTTGGATAGGCTTATATTTGATGTACCATTTGGAGGTGATGATTGATCCAGTCCGACAGCATATCCTGCTCCGATATTTACGTCAAAGGAATCATTTACGTTTCTTCTACTTTGTGGGTCATCACTGGCAGTATTTTGGACCAATATGAGGGATACTATGGCCTGAAATAAGAAAATTTGCGTTAAATACATTCTTGTATGAGCAACTTATCTCAGTTTGGTTTACTGTCCAAGTAAATATAAATCTACCTACTAAAACAACAAATAAATTAATTCAGGTGACAAATAAGTCAAAGGAATATATCTATTCTCAATATTAATTATTTTTATGTTTCTTAATCTTATCCCCAAAAAGTTTATGTAAAAAAATAGTTAACATAGTGTTTTAAATCAACCATAAATAATTTCTGTTCCCCTTCTTTCTTTGAGGAATATATACCTAAATGTAAATTTTATTTTAGACTAATATTATGTATAATTTAATTAAGAGAACAATTGCCAAAATATGTTAAACATATTCAGTAGTGTTCTAAGGATTTAAGGGAGCATATCGTGCTTTTACAAGTGCTTTCATTACAAAATTAATAATGAATGATTCCGTTGAATTTAAAGCGACTTTCACATACGAAAAATATTTATTTATAATACAAATAATATTAAAAATTTATAAGGTACGTTGTCCCAATACGAGTACTTTTAACTACGTTTGATCGTTGTGAGTTTGATTTTGACTTAAATTTTAAGAATCGCATTTTGGTTTTTTAAAAAAGTACATGTGACGAAAGTTACCTGCATATTAGGAATATAGTGTAAGTATTTAAATAGTTACTTAATTATTTTGAAAGTACGTCAATTAATATTTTTGTTAATGTTCTGATCCCTAAATTTATAATTTTTACTGGAAGAAAGTACATCTTTTGTTTATTGAAATAGAAAGTTGTTTGTTAAATAAAATGGCATTCCCTAATGAGTAAGAAAAATTTAAGGCAATAATTTATTTTAGTTTCAAAAGACTTTTGCTGTAAGTACTATTGACTTAACCCCCTCATTGTTAAACTCATAACTCATTATAATTTTTTCTATTTGAGCAATCTAAAATACAATAACGTCAGTGACATTGACATTTTGTTTTAAGCATTTTAAAAGAATATTTTTTTTATTTCAAAGATACTATTATGTGCTAATTTTATTTTCTTATTTATTTTTAATGACATACTAGGATAAATTTATCTGATATATACAAGTATAAGTTCTTTCCTTGTTGAATTAACATTTGTTATATTTATTTCTGATTATTATGGTGGAATCATACACTTAGTAAAGTATTTTTCTTTCCGATATTCAAACGTTTTAAAAATGTTTACATTAATATGACTATAAAGAAAATCTGCTGTAAAGATCAAACATAATACTGTATAATATATTGTATTTCAAATTTAATTGAGACTATTTTTATTATAAAATTGACTGTGATGCTTTGAAGCATCGTGATTTGACATATTTTCTTTTAAAATAATGTTCTATTAACTCTTCCTCTTAGAAAAAATAAACGTATATAATATGTGATGAACCAACATTATAATAGACGCCACATGTTCAAAATTATATTTATTTTTTTTAATAGAATAATCTACAGAAAGCTGTTTAAATTACTTCATATTTGTAATTTTTTATTGAATATATTGATTCAATTAAATTCAATATTAAACATTCTACCTACTTTAGACATTCTTTACCCATGTGAAAAACCAAATCTGTAATAATTTTTATTTTCACATGTTTTTAATAACTTCCGTCTCAATAAAACAAGCAGTAGTTCACTGTTACACAACGGTACATAAAAATAATAACATTGCGATTTTCATTTAGCATTTCACCACTCTATTAAACACTACGATAGGGTTCACAGGTTGTATGTTATACGCTCCAAATACAATTAACTGAACTAGGAAAATAAAGAATGTAATACTCACCAAAATGTAATTCATATCTTAATTGTCCGAGCACCAAACCACAAATGGCCGTAACTTATCCACACCGAGGTTTATATAAAATACACTTTCATCTTATACATATTAAATTGTTAGATGCTCTTATTCTAGATACAGTGTGATGTTTTCATAAGTGTAGAAATAGTTTGAAGATAAAATACGGCGTTACTGTATAATTTTCCCAAACAGCACCGATTTGCACCAAAATTTGGATTTAGGTTACCCTCTACTTCTAAGTTGACTCAGTGCCGGGGGTTGCTTTATATTTTTTAGAGGTGAAAACTAACCTTATTCGAAAATAATTATAGAATTGTAGATTCGAGCGTGTAATAGGTTGAAATCATCTTTAAATAAGTAATTATGATGAATTGAAAATTGTCAATCCCTAAAAACCAGCCCCTATAGCAGTAATCATTAAAAAATATTTATTTATAAGTTTCAAGCCTTCTAAAAACCACCCCTTGCAAAAAACATCGAACAATTATAGTTGATTTTTTTTTAGTTCAAAATATAATACAATCTTTTTATTATTTAAAATGTAATGTATTTATTTTATCAAACCTTAAAAAAAACCTTACTGATTAAAATTTGCAATCAAAGAAGAGAAAATAAGAATTTTATTTTTATATGGGTTTTAATTTTTTTATTTTTGTAACAAATTTTTTTTTATTGCAAATAACATAAATAATCAAAAATGTAAATACGTCTGTGCCTAAAATATAGCTATAATGTGTTTTCATCAATGCTTCAATATATGTGTTCTGATATCTGTAAAAATATGTGATTGGTTTTTTGACCCATAACTCGCTTAGTTTTTATGATATCAAGCCCTTCAAAAAGCCATTTTGTAGGTTTTTTCAGGGGTTAATAAGATTAAATAAGTTAAATTTTCTTTCAGCCCTTATTTTTGTAAGGGTTTGAGCTGAAAGGGCTTGAAGAAGTTGCTATTTACGAACATTTGCAAACTTTAAACTTACTTAATTTTTATCATACAGAAAAAAATACAAAATTTTCAAGAAAGCAAAACCTACAATTTTGTACTCTACAAAATTTTGCGTACCATTAATAGTTTTTGAGTTAATTTGAAGAAAAGACAATTTTTTCCAAAAATACAAACACACTTTTCAATTCAAGCTCAGCTTTTTTCAAAACTAAGCACTTTAAACCGGTCAAACTTCTAGAGCATATTACAAGTACATAAATAAAGTAAATTGTAGAGTGGTAACGATTATTTTTAATTGGGGTGGTAATTAGGGTTTTTTTTTTCACGTTTTTTGTCGCCGAAAACAATACGTACCAACATTATTTTCGTCATAACTCGCTTAGGTTTGATGCTAGGGACTTTTGTAAAAAATAAAAATAAAGGTTTTTTTCAAGCACTTTAAAAGAAGTTCTATGAGTATTCGCCGAAAAATGCATTGGTTTTTATTTCACGTTCAAACTTTCAATTTTGGCATTTGGCGAATAAGAACCAACCTTCATCAAGCTATTACTCCACTTCTATTGGGTCTATAGACACCATAAATACACCATTTTTTTATAAGCTAGATTTTTTATAAGTATGATTTTTTTGATAAAATACTTACTTTTTGAGTTATTCGCAAAAAACCGTCTGAAAAAGTGTCTTTTTTGGTTAAAAAATTTACACTCACTCGCGAATAAGTCGAAAAGTATTGACTTTCAGAAAACACTTTACAGAACAAAAGTTGCTTAGAATTAGTCCATTCCCGGAGTTATTTTCAATGAAACATTTTTCACCCCCGAGAAGTGGTGGCATCCACCCCCCATGGTGAAAGCAACCCCCGGTACAAGGTCAACTTTGAAGTAGAGGGTAAATAGAACCTAAATCAAAGTTTTATGAAAATCCATGTTGTTTGGCAAAATTATACGGGAAAATGGTCATTGACTGGACTAAAACGCTTATTTGTTTTTTTTTATCATCACATCTACATACAGGGTTTCTTATTATATAAAAGCTAGTTGATACAGCTGATACATGGCGTCAATTAAGGCAGCAAGTAAAATTTTTCCAAAGTAAATTGTGTATGACTCTGAAGTCGAAAGAATTTCTTTTTACTTTTACATTTAGTTAGTTGCTTTAATTATTTCAGTTATTAATATATCCCCACTAAGTCATAGATTTTTTTGTTTATTACTAAGCATATAAATATATTATTTAATATAGAAAATTAAAATATCTGGTAAGTAATTCCAACGTAATTATTTTCAATATGATGACATTCTTGATACTTGGTTTATAATTTTTGTATAACTGTTTAAATAATTTTTTGAGCTACCTATATTTAAATGATAAAGAACCATTCACTTTAGAAACTGAAACGAGTAACATATAATTTTTTTCAGACGTTTTAATCAAAACGAATAATGACAGATGTAAACAAGTTTTTATAGGAAGCTAACAAGTACTAATAGGTACCTATGTATTTAAATTTCAATTAAAATCATCGCATAATCACAAAAGAAAGTAGGTATAGTAAAAAATTTTCGAAAATGAAAAGGGTTCGTAAAAAATTCTATGTGATCGAGTAGCTCTACTGACTTTTACAGAACTGTAAAATATTTTCCTATGGTCAAGTTGTCAGGTTGGGTAGTTTTGTATTAATCATCCTGTGTAGGTAGATCGTATTTTATCAAATATCTCCTGATTTAAATATTTGCTTCATAAAGAATAGTACAAATGTCTTCTTAATATTTTATTTAGTACAGCATACATCTGTTTAAATATTTTTGGTGAAAATTAAAGTAACCTCACGATTGACACTTCTATCGTAACTGTCGACATCAGATCTCACACATATGTCAGCTCTCGTGTAACCGCTTTGGAACATATCGAACGACGAATCTCTTACTTGCAATAGGATTTTGTGCCCATAGTGTTGATTTAATTCTGGAATACATACAGGGGTACCATATGGTATACCCAGCGCGTTGTCCATAGATAAAGTTACGTAATCTGCCCTATTGTCTATGTAATCCTGCAAGAGACAAAATAACTTTGTAGAATTTTAAAAATTGTGTCACTAGAAATTGATATTTAAAAAAAAATGAGAAAACTGACTGTCTTTATTTTAAATAGATTAATTATTCAAAACCTAGTGATTAGTGTGTTATAGAATTGATAAAAGACCCAATTTTAAGAAAAAGAAATTATATTATCTCCGTTTCCGAGATAAAGTCATGTCTGACGTAGATTGATGAAATATAGGCTAACGAATTTACCAATTATGGGCAAAAATCACTGAATTGGTTTACAAATATGTCAACTGGTGATGGAGATATTGAGAACCTTGGAATTTGGGCAAAAGTGATTTGGAAATTGGATAAGTGCATTTAATTTCAGTTGTTATTTCTAACAAAAACTATGTCTTCTATTTTATGTCTTAAAAAAAACGTACGTTTTCTCCGGAGAAAGAATTTGATTACAATTCTGAATAAAAGAAACAAAAAACCTGAATTTTCTCAGTGGTTACCTGCAATGATCTGAGTTTCTGACCCTTCTTGTCCAAATAACCTCCTTCATGGTCTTCATCAAAGAAATCTGGGTAGTAGGCAGTCAGAGTGACATTTTTGTACGTTTTTCCTGTACACTCCAAGGAAAGCTCTAAAATTAAAAACGTTGATATACAGGGTAAGTTGGGGAAAAAGTTGAGAATTGAGGTTCAATACTTCAGGGCAAAATTCAAATTGGTGATAAATGTTTTATTACATTACATTATACTCCAGTAAAACCTGTTAGTTGTAATGGGCAACTTAATTTCAACTTTTTGAAATTTTTCTTTTTCGATACGTTTCTTTGGATCAATTAGAATAGGCCAGGAAATATAGAGTTGGACGCGAATTTTTGTTTCGGCAAGCTGAATTTATCACTGTTGACGATTTTTTTTTAACTTAAATCTCTTTTCATAAGCGTTCCGAATATGTAATAATATATAACTATATCACATTCGTGCGTCGTATATTTCATTTTGCAACTAAGGCTAAAAAATAAAAAAAAATTCCAAGTTGCCAATTTGAAATTAAAAAAAAATGGATAGATTTCAATGTATTATTATGAAATCTACCATGAAAAAAATCAGTGCGATTGTGGAAGATCCTCGGGATCGTCCAGACTAATAATTAGTTAATTTGTTTATAAGGCCATAACTTGTAAACTATTCAACTTACCGATTCCAGTTTTCGTGTGAGTTATTAGACAGTGATAAGGAATGAGAGGATGCGATGCCAAAACATTCTGGTAATAATAACGCAGTTTATAAATGTATAATTCAAAAGTCATAAATAAACTTCTTCTGTTTATAACTTTTGATCTAATCAATATTTTTTGACGCTCGAGGGCTAGTTTTGTAGGTCTTTTGAAGACGAAAAAAAAGTACTCTACTGTTTTCTCGCCGATTTTCGATTTTCGTTCATTTGAACGGAAAAAAGTTATAAGCGAAAAACGTGAATTTACGTAAAAATTACACAATTAACCACCCTGTAAACAATCTTCCTCCCATTTTTATGACTGTGGAAACTAATATGTGATTGTACATAATATTTAGCATCTATAGTGATAAATTCAGCTTGCCGAAACAAAAAGTCGCGGAATGGTCATTTCCCAGCTTATTTTCCTGGCCTAAGAACCTATGTTTACGATATTAACTTCTAAAATTAACGTTTAGTAATTAAATTAATAAAAAAAAATAAACGAAATTAGTCAACAAATACCTGGAGCAACAATTTCACGGTCATTGAATCTACCTTTGGCACATATGTTGGTCTTTGGATTGATCGTCAATTTAATAAATTTCATAAACATCCATCGCTTTTTGAAATAATGCGCAGTTTTCAAAAACTGATTTTTCCGCGTTCAACCTTTATTTTACAGTTAACAAGCTGGTTAAATATGACTTTGGGTACCTTAGAGTGTAACAATTTAATTGCCTACAATTGACTAATTTTCCGATAGGTCGTCTAAATTTTCGTGGGCAGTAAAAAAAGTGAAAAAATACGTAAATTTGCCACCTATTTTCAATTTGCCAAGTTCTACGAGTTACTTTTTTGACATTATCATTCTTCCCCGTCATAAACTGCAATAAAATGTATACTAATAATTTTTTCACGTTCAAACTCTAATTCGACAGGCGTATTGGTATTAAAAAATACGAAACCATCTAAATTTCAGAATGATATTCCTTGCATTATTGAAAGGAAAAAACAAGTCTAAACTAAATTCATCCCATTAGTTCTGTTTATTAATTATTGCAGAAATATTGTCTTTCTGATAACTGAATTTTTTTAGAAAATTAGTCAAACAACAACTTTTGTAAATCAATGCCTAAAAGACTAAGTATTAAAACGTTAGGTACTTACCATGTTCATAAAGAGCTGCGCTAAATATTATGTTAAACATAAACAGAAAACCAACACCTTTGGATTTAACTCCACTCATTATGAACTTTTTCAAAAAACTAATAGTGAAACGTCGACAAAAAATTACCCACATTCAATTGAGCTTACTAAACAATTTTATTGTACCTAAACATACACAACTGAGTGCAACGACATTTATTTAAGTCTGCATTTTATTGTTTAACTAATATGTAGCAAAATTTATGTACACAAATCCCCTCGTTTTCGCCTGGATGAAGGTAAAGGTTCGGCATATTGTTGAGTGCTCTTCAATATGTTCATGGCCATGTTGCTGATATTGTCATGATACTCTGTTGTACCAGTTCTTGGAGCGAACCATTCGTCAACCAGAGTCGGAGCTAAAAAGAAAATACATAAATAATAATATAATAATAACAATATATCTACTCCTCATTCTAATTACGAGAGTTAGCCCAGAAGTCGAAGACTTGTGCGGGAGAGGAGGCGGCATATTATTATTACGCAGGCCGCATTTGCGCCCAGGAACGACTTATATTGGTAGTGGTAGTAAAAGAAGCATATAATAAATGAGATATACAGGATGTTTCATTGAATACGGGACACAATTTTCTAAAATTCCTTAGGATGAAATAGAGCTGATTATTGAAGTTAATTAAAATAATGTTCAATTAAAAAAAGTTTTCAATTGAAAAAATGATTGATGATGACAGGAAATAAACATTACCTTGAATCAAGAATATATTAATTTGTATATACATGTATCATAATCTTGAATTAAAGAAAGTTTCTTCAATCAAAAATACATTATTTATTTAAATTAAAGACAATTTATTTAATTAAATATTCTAATAATATACAGGGTGTTCAGATGTGAGGAAAACAAGCATGTTTGATAAATTGATAACGTTCCATATTTTTATGAAGTCTAAAGTTTTGAAAAAGTGTAAATTTTTGTTTTCTTTAAACAATTTGGTTTGCCTTGAAAGTAAGTACTCGAAAATGCTAAATATTGAGAAAGGTTTTAGAAGTCATTGTTACCGCTTCACAACCATCTTATATACATAAAATATAAAAATAGGGATAAAAAATCGTATTCAATTAAAAAATGCTCCGAGCATATATAAACAGCTTCTAAAATTAGTAGACAGTAAATGCAGATTATTTTTAAATACCTGGTATATAAAAATTATGATTTAGTTCAAGATTGACAACAAAAGACCATAATTATAGGTATCTACCTGAAGTGTAACATTCATCAACTTAAAATTGTATCGCTGTTTTGATATTCGGTGAATTTTTTACTCCAAAATCTATGATTTCTCTTTTATTTTAGGCTATTTTAGATATTGTATTTGTAATAAAATTTTTATTTGAAAAATCCTGAAAATGTAATAAAACAACGAGACGTCGACGATTATATACTTAAATTGTTTTTCATTCTATAAGTTTAAACTAAAATCTAAAATAACTAAGAATCGTGAAATACATATTATATTAATGTACCTTTTGGTTAGAAATTGTTTAATTCAAGATTATAATATAATAACGAATTCGCAAATATATTCCTGATATAAAATATGTAACATATTTTTGCTTGTAAACAGCTTCATTTTAGAGATACAGGCTGTCAAATTGTTTGAAAATATAATATTTATGCAAATACCTTTGATTGTGGATGCAGACTGATGAAATTTGGGCTAGTGATTTAATTGCGGCAAAAATTCATTGAATTTACAATGTACAACAATGTCAACTAATTGTAGACACAACTACTAAGAAACATTGAATGGAACAAGTTACAGAGGACGTTACCAAACGTCTAAGAGGACCATCATTGTCTGAGAAGAGATTTCATCTCTAATGACCTTAGAACCAGCAACAAGAACCAATATCAAAATCAGAAAGGGATTTGGGGTCCTGATAGCGAGTCCGCCCCTACAGAACATAGGCCAAGAACAGGTGCAGATCGAATATTTCTAGCTACGACTAAGGAAGAGCAATAAGTCTGGTGTACATAGGTACAAAAACCACGGCATAACAACACGAAATACTTCAAATAACAGCCACTCAGAACTTTAGGATTTCAACCTAATTGAGTATTTTCGAAATTTTATCACTATATTTGATTTCTAATTATTGTATATTCAATAAATATGTCTTCCTTTCGGAAAATGAGTAACTATCGAGTCATTTTTTTAAAATCTAAAATAAACTCACTACCACTTGAAAAAATCGACAGTACCTCTAAAATTACTGTTTCTACTACAGAATTGTCTTTGTTAGAAAATTTAGTTTTATAGACAGGAATGATGTGATCAATTCCAGAAAAATTAGCGGTTGATATAATTGTACACTTTACCTTTGTTTAGTTAAATCACTAGACCTCTTCAGAGGTCTTTACATAAATGTCATATTTTTCCTTTTTCTATTTTTTACATAACAAAGTTTAGATTGCTTTGCACCACTACTAAGGTGTAACAAGCGTCCTCAACAAGCATCAATAAGCATTGAATAATGTGAAAGCCTCGCTTAAAAAAAACAACACACCTTAGACTTAGCAGTTTTAACTTAATCGCGTTGCGTATATGTATATTTTGACTACTGCAGAAAAAAATAATTTTGCGACTAACTGAAGTTGTACCATAAAGAAAAATAAGAAAAATGAGACAGATGATTACAAACTGTGAGGAGTTTTAAAACTTTATCCTGCAAAGTTTGTAAGAGTGAGTAGATACGTCACTTCGATATATTGATGAAGAAATACGGCTAGAAATATATCAAAATGATTTGCTATCGATACTTATTTCAAACATCTTACTTCTTGTGAACGTGACTTGAGGACAGACATTAACCATCGGCTTTGTGAACGCACTGTATCTGAATTTCGTTGGATCTCTGTAACCACTGCCCAGACCGACGGTCTCCCCTTTAACTGGTACACCAGTTGGGGAATCTATCGCAGGCATCAGTTTCCTGTAAGACGCCAAAGGCAATCCTGAAACATTCAAGGTAAAAAGTAAATAGTCGTAAAATAAAACAGCTATAGTAACCTCTTTTGATGTAGTCGGTTTGGTAGATGGTTTCCATTTTGATGTCATCGTTGTCGCAGGGGTGGTCAATGATTCCACCAGCTAAGGTAGCCATCTTGAAAATGAATCATTTTAAAAAAATTGAAATGTGCGGTAAATCAATCACCAAAATAGTTAACGGAGGGTTAGCAATGTTTTTATTTACGTTAGTAAGCGTCATAGATACAGACTGATCTGCTGTAAATAGAAGAGAATTGTCTTTTAGTGGAAAGGACATAAAATGCGAAAACAAAATGTTCTCTTTGTAGTAGTTGCTTTTTTGCGTATTCATTTTGGTCAAAGGTGTTACCGTATTTCAAATAATTTCGTTGCACTTAAAACTACATTTTTGTACATTTGAACACAAGCAGAAGCTTTTAACAAGAATAACGTCTTCACAAAAAGAAAAATAAAAGATTTTCGGCCATTTAAACTGCCAAACATATTCTATTTAAAGAAGGTCATGCAATATCTTTCTACAAAAAAATAACGCTTACTGAAATACCGTAAGTAAAAACGTTTCCGCTCTTAGTTTATAAGTTACTGAAACTGAACGCACCTCTTTGTTGAGTTCGTCTAACTCCTGATACAAGCGTTTTTCTTTGTTGGCCAATTTTTTGTACCTACCCATTTCAGGTTCGTAAAGATGTGCATCGCAGTGGCAGTACGGTTCAACTAACTGTGCTACATAATGGTTATTGGGCTTTGTTGTAATGGGTGGTTGGGAGGGTCTAAAAATAATTGAACAAAAATTAAATGAAAATAACAGCCGTATTCAATTAGAGACACAAATAATGTAATTTTTGTATGCAATCAGGGTTTTTCTCAGTAATTACCCACACCCTTGTACTAAATTTTTATTAAACTAGAAAGAATGGTCGTGTGCATTTTTTCATTAAGAAATGGACCACTTCTCGCCATTGTGCCATTTTTTAAAATCTTTCTTATATAGAGATGACAAACAGAAGAAGCAACGTTAATGCTGTTTGAAGTACTTTCAGTAGAGTATGAGCCAGAAGGGCAAAGCTGCAGTACATCCGGAAGCATCATCAAACAACTTTCACAGAAAAAGTCCTCAAAGAAATGATACTAATTATGATAATCTTTATGTGTTATAAATTAAATGAAGTTCTGAATTGTCGTTTTCTAAAAATATACAGATACTGTTCAAATTCGTTTAAAAATCTATTTTAACTTTGTTAGTGTATCCTTACCCTGCAACTATCGGCTTCGCGTAAGGCCATTTGTATTCCTGCCTTGTGGTGGTTAAGAAAGTATCCTTATCCGCCATTGTAAATATTGTAATATACTTTTAGTATAAATTTAACACTTCCCTTGGACATTCACTTGAAATTTCGGACGCACATACTGCTTCATTTACGTACAGATTTCTTCATTACATGATTTCTTAAGTGCAGAACTAGCGGCCACACAAACTTGAAGGCAAATCTTAAAACTAAATAAACTGCGAAATTTTGTGACAGCCTTGTCAGAATGTTAAGATACTCCATTTTACATTAATTTGATTAAAATGTGACACACTATATCTAGATGTTTATTAGCCAAATTTTACTACCATGTCAGTCCTAACAATTTATCCACTACATAAAAACTATCTATTTCATTCAAGATGTACTTTTCTTAGTAAACAGTTATAAAAGCTTCTGCTCTGTTGATATATTAATTTGAAGCTAATTGGCAAATAATTAATGCTGTTGATGCGTTAAGTATCTGGACCTAATAAATAATTAAAAAACCTAAAAAAATAATTATATCTATCTATCTGAAATATGCTTTTACCTTAGTAGCGCTTTGGCCTTGGTGGACTGAATGCTCCATGAACATGTTTGGTATCTCTGTAAACCATTTGTCCCCACTGGTTCAAGCATTCATTTGTCACAGGATTTTCCTTCTCAAATGGGTTCCAGGCCCCTATTTCTGCTGTAAGCGTTGGTGGACGACCTGAAGTGATCATTGAATAGAAGTAAAATGAGTATGCCTCTTCTGTGAATTACTATTCAGTTCTACTGGTTTGAACGAAAAATGTAAACTTTACAGTTTTGTGCGATTTTGATTTCAATTTTAGTTTTGCAAGTTTACTGTATAATAATTATTAATTAAAAATGTTTTCTAGGAACCTTATTAGTGCTTGTAAACGGTTGCTATAATAAAATGCGGTCTGCCAAATACTAATATGTTGGCCCCTTTCCCACTCGACTCACTAACATATCAGCTAATCCTCGCGATTTGAATGTGAAGAAGATATAATCTGGTACAGAATTCAATTTTAAGCAAAAAAAAAAACGAAAAAACGAAATACCACCTGTTCCTATCAAATTTCATGTTTCAAATATCAAAGTTGGCAGCTTTCAAAGATGAATTTAAACTTTTATAAAAATTAACAGGTCATGCAAACGAAATCATTTTATCAACGGAGGAGTTATTGGTTATATTTTCGAATAGTCCATCACCAGTAGCAAAGCATATCTGTCAATGACGATTCAAAGGATTAGTAACTGCAGTAAACTTGGTTAGTTTATTTCTTCTGAAGTAATAATCCAGTGGTTTAAGATCTGGCGCTTTGGTAGGCCAATCCAATTGGAGAGGGTCTACTTAATCATTTGGTATTAAAATTGTGGTCACCATGTACCGGAGCCTCATTGTGTTGCTGCCACATTATGTTGCGCAGAAAAAATAATTTATTTCGTAATTTTTTGCTTGAAATTGAATTCTGGAACGGATCCTAATTTTTTTGCTTCCTGATATAAACTGTCCTGTATTATTATTAAACTATTATGATTCATAATCATTTTATTTTATTTGTAGGTGAAAACTTACAAGATTTTTCTTCTGTTTTGAGGATATCATCGATTTTGAAATTGTTGTGTATTTCATATGGCCTGTAATAAGGACCTGGTGGAACCCTCGGGCAAGTGTATATTCCCTCTGATTTCCTTTTACATTGTCCTCCTTAAAATAAAAATATACCTATGCATATGTAAATTTGAGTAATAAAAAAGTTATAAACCAAGAATGAAGCAAAAAGTGGAAATCATATAGCTCTTTATTATAATTAAAAATACTTGGCATGTAAAACATATAATACTGGAATTTTTCAGTTAAATTTATTTTCTGAAATACCAGTAAATTAAAGAATCGAAAATTATTTAAAATGCTGATATATTTTCATTACTCGTAGGTAAATATCGACATTGATAAAATAGTTACGAAATTACAATGAACTAATGACAATACTTTTTATTTTAAATTATAGTATACATTGTAACAAAACAAACATAAAACAAAAATGACATAATTTCTAAAATCTACATCAACCATCGACTTTCATATACTTTCTTGGGACGAGAATGTAAACCTTCCTTAATTATGAGGTTGCCTAATCGGGATACAGTATCTTGATATTCCGTATTGCCTGGCGTTAAAGCGTAGAGGGCGCCTCCTTTACAACTTCCCACTGAAACATAGAAGGTTACTTGCATTAAATGAGTATAATTGTAATTTATACTACTGTCAAATGACTCTCGGCAAAAAGTTGTCTAAGAAATACGAGAAATAGTAATCTCGCCATTTCAAAGTAATTTTGGCTTTGTTTTATAATACGTTTTTCATTTTAAAGTGCCTGCTTCTTCAATGTGTTCTTCTGTGGCATGGATTATCAATAAATTACGATTACAGTTCAATGTGATTAGTTACTTTAAAGTCACATTACAATCACTCAGTTGTTACAATTATTGTTATTTTTCATAGAGAAATTACTTGGACGATACACTTTACTGAAATACTATTTAATAACAACTTTTAAGTACGTATAAGTGACTTTAAAAGCTAATTTTTAAGTTTAAGGAGTACTTCGTTTGAATGATATAACAAATTAAAAGTAATTTAGTCGTTCTGGTGGCAGTAGTTTAAAGCAACAAAGCAGTTTTTCGTTGAATAGCGTATTTACAGTCCTATTTTCTATACGAATTCTAACTATAGGTTATAATGACTGATACTTGTATTTTTTGTTACTGTTCCTGTTAATAGGGGTAACTGCAATCATAAACATTAGTAAGTATCAATATACAAAGATAAGTGAACTAGTACTATTGAACAAATATTAAAAATCATCAAAAATCGTCAAATCAGGTCATTAAATTAGAAACATTTTCAATTTACTGTTCAGTTCATTGGAGCTAGGACAATTTTTGTATTACGTACATTAATGACACGGCCAATTTGTTGATCAGTTTGTGAATGAACTGTAACCTTTACTGTTTCAGTTATTATAGTGTAAGTACTATTTTCTGTATACATCTAAGAGCAACTTGCTTTTACATGGATACAGGGCGAGTGTCTTTTAAGTCTTTGTTATAACTTCAGATGTGTGTGTGTTCCTTGGATCATTTTAGGTTAAATTGTCTTAATGAACCAGTATTCTAAAGCTTTCGAGATACAGAGTATGGAAATTAAATATTTAAATATACTCGAGGATGTTTTTAGTAAATGGATGAAGAAAATTAATTTATATCTACAAGTGTAATAAAAATCCTATCAAATTACATACAAACCAGTGACGAAGATACGCGAAGGTATTCGATTAGCTCATTTGAATGATATTTGTATTACAAACGGTATTTTCTAATTTGTTGTAATAATGGAGCATTTTAGAGTTATTATTTTTTATATTTAAAATGATTTTCCCAACCTATAGTAGGAATAGGATGGTGGTACAACGCCCAAAAAATTTAAAATATTTACAGCAATAATTTTTTTGCATTATTAATTGTATTAATAACTAAATAATCCTACACAATTTTTTTTTATTGAAAATATTTTAAATGTAGATATATACGCCTATTTTAAATTAATACATAGGCATTGAATTTTCTAAACCAAGAGAATTGCACTAACCAAATTTGGTCAGGACATAGCTAATACAATGCGAAACATTGCCTTATAGGTAAAAATGTTGTCACCGCCGTTCTTGGTAGGGAAAATTCGAAATATTTGGATTTATTCAATTTTCATGGCTGAAAACATACATAAGTATTGAATTTTCAAAAACAAGAGAGTTGCACTAACCAAATTTGGTCAGAAAATAGCTAAGACAATGCGAAACATCGCATTAGTAGTAAAAATGTTGTCACTGCCGTTCTTCGTGGGGAAAAAATTCGAAATATTTGGATTTATTCAATTTTTGTGGCTGAAAACATACATAGGTATTGAATTTTCGAAAAGAGAGTTACCAAAACTGGAAAAAATATGCAATACGTAAATGGTTTGTTGTTTGGATCGAAGATATATATACTTTTTCTTTGAATTAATTATAATTAGAAATCAACCGAATTTCCAAAAAACTGAGTGACGTAGAAATTCTAAGGTCTCCAACGACAATGTCCTCCCCAGTATCTTCACCACTTGTTGACGTATCGCGAATATTTGCCTTTAATTACTAAAACTACTAACTTAAGGTTCATTAACCTATCTTGTATCTCGGAAACGAATTATTTTAGTTCAACATGATCTAAGGAACATGTTCCTGAAGGACAGGGAATTGAAATACACCCTGTATTAAAAAAAAATATGTGCGATTATTACCGCAAGATTTGGCCTCTTCCATTTTAGCCACTCCACGGCATGCTTTCCCACCCCCAACTCTATTGGAAATGTTTTCTTTTTGTAGTGGTCGGCACACATCTCCAGGAAGTCGAACTGGTTCCGGGCAAGGCTTGAGTCCTTCTACTCCAGCTGCTCTTATTAGCTCGTCGTAGGGGGCTGAGGGATATTCCACTGAAAAGAAATGAATAAATATTCTCTGTGGTAAATACTTAATAGCTAGGTTACAAGGTATACCTTAAAATAACACAATAATACCTACGTCATGTGTAAATGCATGTTTTTTCTCTTATGCACTATTTTCACTAGATTTTTAGTAAGACATATACACGATTAAAAAAATAAACAAGTCACTGATGGCTGGTAAAAATTAAAGTGGTCATATTTTGGGAATATACCAATTTTAGGGGGTGATTTTTAGGATCACCAAAAGAACTTTTATTGCGAAAAAATTTGGGGGAAAATTTGCGAAATAAATAATTAATTTAGGACCCTGAAGATCCAAAAAGGAATGGACATATACATATTTGCAAAATTTTTTTTTCGTAATCAAGTGAAAAATACAAATAAGAGTTTTTTATTTTTCTAAAAATTTTCATTAATCAGGCAACAGCATTATCAGTTTGAAAAATAATTTATTTATATTAAATTAAAATTTAAATAAATATAACCACAAAGAAAATTCAATTTCAAGATCCCAGGGATGGCAATCCTATTTTAATGTTTTATTTCGCAAATTCTTTTTGTAATATTTTTATAATGAATAAATAAACCGTCCCCTAAAAAACGGTATGTGTCCCTTGCTTAATTATTACAAAATGACCACTTTAATATTCTCCAGCCGCCACTGAGCAAAATAGAAGGATAATCGTTTGACGAAGAAGTGAATCTACAACTTTTCCATATACAGGGTGATTTCACTTTAAATACAGAAACTGCTGATAAGTTCTTCTATAAATAAATTACAAGATGTCAAATGTGTATCGATGCGGAAGGACTTCGATTTGGACAATTGTTGTAGGACTCGTTACTTAATTACTTCCTCGACCTATTTGCTAATGTTCCATATTTCCAATTTATCTTGTATATGTTAGTTGGCTTATTTGTTTTATTTGTCTGTTATTGTTTATCCTTAAGTTCTTTGTCTGAATTTTATATTTTGATTGCTCTATGTTATGTAGTATTTATATTTTTATATTTAATGTTAGTTTGTCTTTTTCTTTTAAAATTTAGTTAAGATTTTCTGTTTTACCTTATCCTGTGATTGGAACTTTGTCCCGTTGGATATTGTAACTAATAAATAAATAAGGGAATAAATAAATAATTATTTCTATAAAAAACCGCCCGTGGCGCATTTTTTTCTTAGGAAAATGGGGCGGCATCTTCAGCACGCCACTGGTTAATGCCACAGGAATAATATTACATTCAATAAAAGGTCTAATTAACTGAATCCGCTGCAGTAAATTTCATCCAATTCCGTCAGCGAATTATGAAGATATAGCAGAAAATATATATTTTAAAGTTTAGAGAGCAAACTGTACCTATATTTTGGTAATGAATCTAGTTCTGCAGTTTCTGTATTTAAAGTGAAATCACCCTGTATATTATAGAAACGGTCAGTTTAAATTTAGAGGGTGTTATTCGCATTTTAAACTAGCTTTTTTATTTCGGAATTTGCTTTTTCTGAATTACTCAGGGTTAGGAAGTTATTTACTTTATATAGAACCAGTATAGTACTGAAAATAATAATAATAATAATTCTCAGTNGAACTCAAGGAATTGAGAGAAGTGTCAGCAAGGAAGCTTTTGGACTTTGTAAAAAGGACAAATCTACTTGCTGAATAGGACTAGTAGTGGGACGCACAATAGGCCTAATTAGGCCGCAGTGCTATGGGACTTTTTAAAGGACCAACCACTAGATGAAGATGACGATGATGATGGACAATTGTTGTAGGAATCGTTACTTAATTACTTCCTCGACCTATTTGCTAATGTTGCATATTTGCAATTTATCTTGTATATGTTAGTTAGCTTATTTGTTTTATTTGTCTGTTATTGTTTATCCTTAAGTTCTTTGTCTGAATTTTATATTTTGATTGTTCTATGTTATGTAGTATTTATATTTTTATGTTAGTTTGTCTTTTTCTTCTAAAATTTAGTTAAGATTTTCTGTTTTACCTTATCCTGTGATTGGAACTTTGTCCCGTTGGATATTGTAAGTAATAAATAAATAAGGGAATAAATAAATAAATAATTATTTCTATAACAAACCGCCCGTGGCGCATTTTTTTCTTAGGAAAATGGGGCGGCATCTCCAGCACGCCACTGGTTAATGCCACAGGAATAATATTACATTCAATAAAAGGTCTAATTAACTGATAACAATTCTAATAACAATTCTGTTCAGCGAATTATGAAGACATAGCAGAAAATATATATTTTAAAGTTTAGAGAGCAAACTTTACCTATTTTTTGGTAACGAATCTAGTTCTGCAGTTTCTGTATTTAAAGTGAAATAACCCTGTATATTATAAAAACGGTCAGTTTAAATTTAGAGGGTGTTATTCGCATTTTAAACTAGCTTTTTTATTTCGGAATTTGCTTTTTCTGAATTACTCAGGGTTAGGAAGTTATTTACTTTATATAGAACCAGTATAGTACTGAAAATAATAATAATAATAATTCTCAGTATAAATGCAAACATCTTAGCCTTTTCTATTAGATATGCGAGAAAAATAAATGTAACAGTCAGTAATGTAAACCACACAAATCTTACACTTTAATCTTGGCGAGCAACATTGATCTTACGGCTGTGTAATAAATATGTAAATTTTTTCGAAAACAATATATACAAAGTGTCCATTAGCTACACAACTATCTCAGAAATAAAAAAGGTTGGTTAAATTTTGTTTCAAGGAATTCAATAATTGAGATATATTTTATGATTTCCACAATTAGACTTAAACACAAAATTCACTAATTCTTTACTTATCTCTAAAAGAAAGACTCTTACTCTTTTTGCAGTAGTCTACTTGGTACGTTGAAGACAATCTGTCTTTGTTTATTCGAGCCAGTATATCTCCTGGAGGAGCTATCCTTAGACATTCATATATGAAGGGATACTTTTCTTCAAGCTGAAAGGTATAATTGAATTAAATGTAGGTATAGGTAAGACGAGCTAATTCCAAAAATTGAAATTCATGTTTGTCAAAAAACTATAACTCGTGTACAACTTGGTCTAATCAGCAGGAATTTCAGAAATTATTAGGAGAGATCTTAATTTTTTTTTACAATTTCGTTGCTTTTCCAAAATCTTTTTATAATAGGTACCTTTACATCATGGAACATCAAGGAAAAGCAGGAAATTGTTATTCTATATGTATATAGCTTTTTAATTCCAAAACATTTAAAATAAATTTTCTTAATTTTTTGTATTTAATAAATGTGTAATTTTAATTAGACTACTGCGCAATTTTTTTAGATATCGCAATTTGCTACAAATAAAATATTGTGTATCATAAACAGCCCAAGCTCAAAGGAAATATTTATTGAGTGCTAAGTTGCAAATTCTATAATTTTATAACATTTTCTATAAGCTATAAACCCAAGAAATGATGTAGGATCATAAAATCGTTTTCATTTGCTGATAATAAACAGGATATAATATACTACTAGTTAGCCAGCGTCTGTTAAATTTTATTCTGAAATATTTACTTTGCATATACATCTGTAAGTTAAATATATGTAAATGTACGAACTGGATTCTTCTAGTTATTATATAAAGGACGTCTATTAGAAATAGTAATACGTAGATATAAGAAAATTTACTATTTTTGGTTTTAACCAATGGGAATTGAAAGAAAATAGCAAACCTTTTTCAGAAACACATTTGGCTGATTGTATCTGCTAACTGTAGACTCAGGTGCTGCAGAAACTTTGGCCGGGTACATCTTTGGGTCCAGCAAAGGACCCATGGGACCCAGTCTACTCCAGGATTCATTTTCGTACGCTGATGGACCGATTAGTTTCCTTTGTTCATTTGTTGGGGGTGGTTGCGCAAGACAGTGACAGTTACACACGGCAGGATCTCTATAGAGAGGTTTGTAGAGATGCTCTGGCTCCGGTCTGCAAAATAAGAAAAATAGTTAAAGGGAGATATTACGGAATATTATTATTCAGTAGGTCAGGCACGTCTTAAGTTGGGCAGTAATGATGGTAACCTGGAGAATCTCTATTTTTATGGGTATGGTCAGATTGACCCAAGCTAAAGCCCTTCCTTTCTACTGCACTCCTGGAAAAGTTATCCACTTCCTTTCCACGAGCACAGCTAATTTACGGTTGCTTGAAGTACACAACTGTTTATATAGATTATTCTCTGTTAATGATAATATTCTCTTTTAAACAATGACTTACTTTAATCCTAGGGTTTTTACATAAGGCCAGAGATAGTCCTTTCTGTAGGTGGTAACAAATTGTCCCATAACCATCTCGAAATATCTGTAATACAAACAATTTAGAAAATATGAACTGAAAATTTAAAAAAAATATGTGTCAGTTTAGACAGCTTAGATTAATAATATTTTATGCCATTGTTGACACTACTACAGTTCTGGGAAATTTCACTAGAGTGCAGTGAAATCGGCGACCTTTAATATTAGTATATTTTTTCGTTAACAATAAATTGCTTAGCCTATTTGCTGAATCATATTAATTTAGATTTTTCTCGTTAAAGGTTTTTTGTCTAATCAAAAAACTCAAACTGAAGGAAGCACACAGATAAAAAGTAAAAAATACACACCACTGTATCATGCATTCTATTCTGATATAGTCAACGTCCCGAAAAGAGCATTTTATTTGTCGAAACTGAAAGTAATGTTTCTTTTTTAATTAGATTTGATGGTTTAAATTTGTTTAGAGAGGGAAAATACCTTTAAAAGAAAGTTAAAAGAAACCGATATTATTTTGTTAAAATGTGACGTTTTCACTTTGGATATAAATAATGTGCTTTTAAGAAAATCTGAATAAAATGTCCATGATATATGATTTTTTACTAATTTCTCATTAAATGTACTATATACTATACAGGGTGTCTCATAATTAGTGTCCAATAATTTACCACTTGATTCTATTGCCAAATAAGAATATTTTTTCATAAAAACATGGGTCGAGAAATGCTTCCTAAGGGAGCTACGCCCCCCTAAACGGGGCATCAAAAATTAATTTTTTAAAAATATTTCCGAAATGGTACAATTTTTTTTACATGATGCTATATTCAAATTTAAACAGTAAAATTTGATAGATCGGAGTTTTCTATTAAAAAGGGTAATGTTGTTTTATATCGAAAAAGTAATTCGTTTTCGAGAAAAATTGGTTTGAATATGTTATAACACTTTCCAAAGTGTGCTTTTCTAAGCACTTAAATCCGTTTTTCTTGGAAATAGAGCATTTTATCGAAAGAAATAAAATGTGCCTTTTTTGTAGAGGAAATGAAGGTCTATCATATGTTGGCCTCTAAATTTGAAAATTTCGACAAGCAAAAAAATTGGGGCAAATATTAGCCGACGACCCCCCCAATTGGGACGCCCCTGATCAACATTTTTGAAAAATTTTATGATGGTCTATTTCGACTTTTAATAAGCGTTCATGGTGTCAAAATTCATAATTTTCCTTCAACCCATTTCCGAATATTAAAGAAAATTAAATTTTTGAGGCCTCGCTTTGGGGGAGCGTAGCTACCTGAGGAAGCATTTCTCGACCAATGTTTATCTGAAAAAATATTTTTATTTTTGGCATAGAATCAAGCGGCAAATTATTGGACACTAATTATGAGACACAAAATGGAGCGCTATACGAGTGAGGATTGTTAAAATTCATTACAAGTACGAAGAGAGAGAGGGTGTAGNAAAAAATGTTTCTTTTTTCAAGAGGAATTCACAGTTTTCCGTTGCGACACTTATTTAGGAACACCCTGTATATTTACAACACAAGTAAAAAAATACTTCTTTGAGTGTCACCAAGGTACGTTTTACCATAACATTGTTATTGGAAGTTATATATACGGTGTCCCAAAAATAACGGAGGATTTGAATTGTGCGTCATTTTCATTTCGAAGAGTTGGCAGAATTGTGCAGGGTAACACGTTGTTGTAGACATGTTGCGGTTAGACAAAATGGAGCACTATACGAGTGAAAATTGTTAAAATTCATTACAAGTACGGAGAGTGTGTAGCTGAGACTGTGAGCAAATTATGTGGAATTGTCGGAAGAAGGAACACCTCGAATGAAACAACTGTAAAAGAACTAGTTGCCAAATTTGAAGAAACAGGTTCGGTTGCAGACAATAAAAAAAACCGACCGGCCTTATACTGGCCGTTCAGCCGAAAATTTTGCTACGGTGAGTGACACTTTGTCGGAAATTCCCGTAAACAATTCAAAAAGCACAATGCAGCAGATTTTAATAAAAGATCTGCATGTGCATCCATTCAGCTAACCCAGGAATTCGAATGGAAGAAAATTATCTTTAGCCACGAGGCGCATTTCCATCTTAGTGAGTATGTCAACAAGTAAAACTGTCGAATTTGGGGTAGGGGCAATCCTCGGGATATTCAAGAACGACCACTGTATACCCAAAAAGTGACAATGTGGTGTGGATTATACGCTGGTGGGGTAATTTGGCATGGATTTTGATGACAAGTGGTTCCAGCAGGATGGTACCATATGGACATCTCATCATCTCACGTAACAGTGAAGTAACTTGGTCACCAAGATCACGCCATGCAACTTTATCTCATGGGGATTTGTGAAGTACTAAATTCATTCTGCTCAAATAATACCTACTATTCTTGAATTGAAGACAGAAATTGTGAGAGTTTTCAACGAAATTCAGCCGCAGGTATGTGCAAGCGTGACACAGAATTTTCTTATAAGAAATCGACTACGCCAAATGACCGATATGTTTCATATATAATGGCAGTGTCTACCCTTTAAAAACATGTAAAAACTTTGACAACTTTTTAATTAATAAAATTCTATTTCCTCATATGAAATCCTGCGTTTTTTTGGGACACCACTTATTTGCTCCTACTTTTACTCTTTACTTTAAGCAAACGCTTCTGTTTTATTCTGTGTGATGAATGATATATTATTGAACAAACAACAAACTAAAAAAATTGCTAATGCCACCTGTCACTGTTGCAATATATTTTCCAGAAACTCTCAGAAGCGTCCTTCCGTTTAACCCCCAAATTTTGTAGGAACGTCAGTCAATCACTGGCCACACTGAAAATAAAAGAGGTGATATTAGTAAAGCTATTAATAAGATCCTGTTCCAATATTAAATCCGCAGCTTTTCTTTTCCGCCGGTGTTGAAACCCCGTCAGGTCAAACGTGATAAATTGGCGATTTGATTCGACACTGACGTCACTAACGTATGATATGCAACTCAAGACGTATTTATAGCTCTGAAGAGAGTACGATTTAAATATAGACGCACACACTGCCGTGCTTCCGACCGAGACCGCTTTTAAATATCGGCTCTGATTAATATCCCAGCGGAGGAGAGCATCGCCTTGGTTTATTTCATATTTCGGCAAAACGCCGGTAATTTTTTTTATCGGAGCGTTCCTGTTCGAAGGCTGGCCACAGGAAACTCATCTTTCAGTCATGAGTCTGCCGAGTTAGCCTTCGGATTGATTAAGTTGTTATTTAAATTCGGAACATGCGTAAATGCAGCGATAGATAAATGATATATCATCACCAGTTTTAATACAGATAAGTTTGGTTTAACACGTTTTTAATAAAGGCCTTTGATTAATTCTTCGCGACTAATAAATTGCGGATAATTTTGGAATTAAAGTATAATCACGCGGAATACATGGTACCCAATTAACTTTATAATAAAGCTGAAATACTAAATGTATCATTTACTAATAAATTAATTAAACCAGGTAATTTATCACTTTTCAAAGCATATACTTATTAAATTTCAAAGCTCTTTTACCAAAACTCATTAAAAATGATAACATCAGCATCCTGTGGTTTGGAAACAAAAAAGCGTAATTTACAGGAAATATTTCCTAGATTTTAATATTCTATTACTCCTAGAATTTATGGTATGTCCTTCTGAAATACACTGTAGGTAGGAGCAAGCAGACTATATCTTCACACTTTTAAAATAATCGGTATTTCCACTTACACAGCGTCTACGTTTGTAGCACAAAAATGAAAAACCATGATTAATTTTAAACACGAGAGCTCCAATTTCCATGCTATTGCCGTCTAAACCTAAAATACACAGTTTTAATTAAGTTTATACGATTTGGCCATAAAATACGAGAGCTCCGAACATTTTGTATACATTCGAGTTCATATTTTTGAACGTCGCGAAGAGAATACATCGGCAACCTATTCGCCAAATGAAAATGTAAAATAAACTGAAAATTTTTCTGTTTCTGTTCCTTTCTTTGGAAACAATACCAAATGGCGTGTCTATATGCAATAAACTGCTGTCCTTTATGCTAGCATTGATGTCAGCTGTATGAAAATTTCCGTGAATGACTTTGGTAAGTTAAAAATATATCGCGATAATGTCGTGAGTTAATAGCATTCCACTTAACGCTATTTTGTAAGCATTTTAGACAGTTTTATACGAGAAAATTGTTATGGGCTAAAGGTTTATATCTCTCAGAGATGTTTAGTACCCACAATATTTTTCTTTTGATGACTTGAAAAGCCATGCAGTGCCTTATTCCTTATATGAGATATTTTTGGTATTTTGCCCTAATTGTGAATTAAGCTGCAAAGTGATAAGCTGTTGAAATATAAACGCTCAGTAGTGAATGCGACACCTACTTTGTAATTTTTTACATATAGACATGAAAACTTTCTTCCAATTTATATTTCGTAATGTTTACTAATAGCTTCAAAGTTACCTACTTTCTGCCAGACGTCTTGTGAGGCAGTCTATTAGCAACTACTTAGTTTGCTTTGTAGGGAGTATCGAAAGCATTTTATGAATCGTGACCCAAACACCTTGCGAATTTAGAAAATGTTTGATCAATATCTGATATACAAATCTGGCAAAAATAGACAGATTCGTGCAAAACAATTTGCATAAATTATATACCTATACATACCGTGTCTGACAGAACTGTCTAAATAAATATTATTTTTAATACTGAGTTGGAGTTTTGCTGCAGAAAAACTGTCTCGAATTAAAGTTTGCACAACATTTGAAAGTTAATAGTTGACCAATTTTGTAGCTGGTTGTCACTCGTCGGTTTGGACTTCTTAATGGTCCAGAAACAATTTTCACCAGAAGAAATCTTGTAATTGGAAATCTGGTGTATAGTTTGAAGTCACTAGCTTTGATTTCTACTTATGAAATACTTCCAAATCCCAAATAGCTCCAAGTCCGCATCTAGGCTGAAAATATTTTCTTCTAAATTTTTAGTGATGATTCAGAAATCCTGCTAGGTTAGTATGCATCGCGAACATTTTGGCTTTACAATTGCTGATCGCACTTATCACCATCTCTAACCAGAGATAAGTGTGACCCCTAGTCATGAGCTTCACACTTTCAAAACCCTGAAAACTAATTTTCCGAAAGTTAACACGATATAATAATAGTTAGACATTTGATTTTAAGTTTCTTAGAATTTAAAAAAAATGTATTTGATGAGATTAATACCTTTAAAATAAAGTAATTTTAAGCTATTATCTGGAGCTGTCAGTTCAAAACAGTGAATATAATACTTGCTTCACTTGCTTTATAGCATAGAATTTGCATGGCAAAGAAAGTTCTTAAATTTGCGTTTTGCCCAGAATTTCCAATAGGCGACATTTGTTTGCAATTAGCGTTTAAATAAATCGATACCTATTTTTTGTTTGGCTGGCGTTTCGCAGTGTCCTGCCAACAGCAACATGTCAGTGGAAATAGTCGCAGTTCTCGTCATTAGTGGTGATACTAAGCGTGGTGTGACCGCTGACACTCATATATACACACGTGTCAGACAATATGCATTACTCTAAGGCTTTCGTTACTGATCTTTGGTAATTTGGCTCGACACGCCAAGGTCATATTTACGGGAATTATATTTACTTAAAAAATAATCTTTCTAGACAACAATGTGTTGTTTTCTGTATTTTTCCATTGGTTTCTCAGAAATATACTGTAACGTTTGTTATGATACAACTCCAGTGTT
The DNA here is from genome assembly GCF_000390285.2 of Anoplophora glabripennis. NCBI lineage: Eukaryota > Metazoa > Arthropoda > Insecta > Coleoptera > Cerambycidae > Anoplophora > Anoplophora glabripennis. The sequence continues at coordinate 3,899,011 of NW_019416486.1, forward strand.
GTCAACGTTGTATTTTAGTATTTAGTTTACTATTCGATGTATGAACGTAACATCTATGTATGTTGCGAAAAATGTTACGGAATTATTCCTGCAACTAGATTAATTAAAAGAAATATAGCATTTTCTTCCTAAAACGTATTTTAAAGATGTAGATACAGTCTACTGAGTAAAAATGTGAGAATATTATACACACGAGTATCATAAAAAGGCCGTGGACAAGCTATTTTTCACCAAAAATTCCGCTTTTTGGTAAAAAAAAAATAAAGCAACTTTCCTTTCTTCAAATTTATTCAAAATTACTAAATACATTTACAGAAACTGTTTCAAATGACAACCTTTAACTTTATTTATTACAAGGTTATATCCAGTGACGCATTGATTTCAAAAATGCCTGGAGACTGCTGAAATGTCAGACTTAAGTCTCTACCTATCCAATGACTCGGACATGCAACATCCAAATACTGTTCAGTAACCAAACTAAAATGGGCTGAAACACCTTTTTGCATAAATAATATTTGTTGCCTTAACAAATAGGGACTTCTTCAAGTAATGTTGGCAAATCCTTTCCAATATGCGATCAATTTCTCCAGTCAATCTGCCCGGATGAAAAGAAAAATGGCCCTATCGAAAAATTTCTGACAACTCCCATTCAGGGATAAAGGGAACATTGATGCCGATGCGATGGAGGCTTTTTGATATACCATGTGAGTTTTTATACCACACATGTTTGATGTACAAATTAGAAAATAGAGAAGTTAGCTTCATCGACAAAGAGGATTTGCAAAAAATCGAGGATTGTGTTTGCATCCATCGACACAGAACCACTCTACGTGGAAAATTATTTGGTAAAAGTGCTTCTACACGTTGAATATAGAGGTATAAAAGACAATTCTTAAGAATCCTTCAAACTGGAGTGTGGATAATATTTAGTATGTGGGCAATTTTCCTAGTGGGGGTTATTTTTGATTTCATTAAGCATCTGTTCTTCCAATCGAGGAGTTTCAGGAGGTTAATTTTTAACGGTACGTATTTTAAAACTGTCGGCTTCACTAAGACGATGATGATGTAAACGAATAAGCATCGGATGATGCTGGGTAACGTGATCTGGATAACGTTCTTTATAAAGGCGCTTGGCTGCTAATGCGTTGCCGTTAGCAAGACCGTAAACGAAGTGCTCATCGCATATTTCATTACCTGTGTAGCTTACTATTTTAGTAGTTTAGAAGTTAACACGAAAGCAATTGTTTTAAATGACTTGGGAGATGAACAATGAAAGCTGTTGACAGCAATGTATTATTTTTGCCTGGATAAACAATTACTTAGAAAGAGAAAAGTATATTGAATGAATATGATGTCGAATAAATTTTTTAACTTTGCTGATAATCTTGTCTATTTGGATTAGCACTGAAGCATAATACTGATATGACTTTTAGTATTATCATTCTTAACTGATGCGTACGTAGAAAGAAAGTTAAAAAAAGTGTTGATTTCAAAATTTCTACCAAATCTGTGAAAACAGCTTCCTTGGCAGTTGAAAGTTATCAAATTTGGCGTGCAGATATCACTCTGAATTCTGTATCTAAAATTGTTCTTAAGAAATTGATTAAAAAGTGTGTTCATTCCAGTATAAGTACAGTTCTCATATATCTTATAATACTATGCAGGGTATAGTATTATATAATACTATAGTATTATATACTCTCGAGAGTATATGGCATACTCTCGGGAGTGTATAGGGGAGGTCAAAATAACCCTACAAAATTCCTAAAGTACAACACTTGTAAAAATTGTCTGATTGATTGAGTACACAAGACTAAATAATGGAGCATTGTTCCTGTAGCGAATATGCTGACATACATCTAATTTATGGACAAGCACTCGGCAATTGTGATGAGGCAAGAAGAATGGTGTTGTTGATGTTGATGATGATGTTGATGATATATGTTTTCTTTTTCCAAATAGAATAGACCTAAACTGCCCCTTAGGCGCGAACAATATAATTTCTCATGAGTTGATGATTTAATACAATAAAAACTGACAAATTTTATGAAAGTGTAAATATTTTGGTAATACACATACTTAACCCAATTTAATCTAACCTCACTTTTCATAGCCTATTTTCAAACTCCGCCGGAATTCAGGTCTATCCAATTTGGGAAAAGTGGCTTTTCTCTATTTATACAATTTTCATTAGATACAAAATTACTTTCAATGAACTATTTTCTGTGCTGAGAGATATCTTTATCTTTAACTTGTAGTACATTGGATTATTATCTACGTTACAATGAAGCTTTCTTCTGTTTGCTGAGCAATTTTCGAACTCACTATAGTCAATCCGCGACGCTTTAGTTGACAAGTCTTACCGATTTTGCTCATATACCCAGAAAGCAGAGGACGCCCAAGATTTATTTTTGGCTAGGAATTATTTATTGGCCGATAAACGTCAATAACGGGTGCAACCTACGTCAGTTTGAAGCTTTTAGAAGCTTTGCATTCGTTGACTTGATTGTCTGATGCTACGTTCGTGTTACCCTTTAACCTATTTTCGAATACATGTTTAAAATACGTACAGAAAACGTTTCCCATGGAAGAAGATGTTTAAGGTCGTCCTTTGGCGTTCCCAGCTGAATTAATAGCATTTCTATATGCATATTTAACTTTTATTGTGGGCTGGAGCACCTTACAGAATAAGTAGGTACATCATAATCAAATTTGTATAACCTACACATTTTTACACCTATATGTACAGTTAACCACATTTCCTTGATGTTTGCCACAAATGTACGCCAAATATTTATGATCTTATCAATTCTGAAAACATAAAACAGATTCTCTACTCACAGTTATTCGGAATTCGATCATATTAAACTAACACTTTTACTACACTGTAAATAACATAAATAAGTTGGTAGTGCAGTTCGATGTATATCCGATGATTTTTCCTGATATGACTTTTAAAAGTTGTCGGCAATACTACCTGTGTACAGAACATTTGTAATTTTTTATATTGCCTACAGTTTTAGAAGGGACAATAACCGCTTTGAGATCTAAGAAAGCGTACTACAAAAAGATGGTTTGTTGTTTTACATAACTATTGTAAAATTACCTCATAAGTGCAGTCATTAATAACACAGCCCCACAAAAAAAAAGTAGCAGGTCCGAAAGACAAGACCATGGTATCCATTTGGGGTCGCTGAATCCGAATCTAGTGTCCGTTTGACACGATTAGCTCTGGTTTAAGGTCAGTTCAAATGTAGAAAATCAATTGTCAACAAACTAAACCTACGCATCTACACGTTTTTGAAGTCGCCGAATCCTAATCTGGTGTCGGTTTGACTCCATCAGGTCTGGTTTAAATACAGTTCAAGATCAAATGTAGAGAATCAATTGCCAACAAAGTAAATCTACAATATCTATAAGTTTTGGGGGTCGTTGAATCCAAATCTGATGTCCGTTTGAAGCGATTATGTCTATTAAATACTTTCTAATAGAAATAGATCAATCAAGATACGAAAAATACTTATATAAATATTTTGGTTTTAAACCTAAGTGAAAAATTTGATTGGGTTTGAGCAGAGAGAAAGGTTTCACCAAGATATTAAAGAAGGGAGAAATTTGGGTGGCAATGAAACTATCACTGATATTGCTAGTGATACTAGTGATGACGAATATATTCCATATGACGTTGTGAAAAAGACAGGAACAATATCACAAAAAAAGTAAATGATGTTCGAGATTTGGGCCTGGCAGAGAATGGAGCAGAGTTCCTAATATCATGGCTAAAAAAATACTAAGCAAGCCGGAAAAGTGAAAGCTTTTTACTATCAGTACAGAAATAAGGAATATTTTTCTAACGATGAAGAATTTTCCTTAGGTTACTACAATGATATTGTTGGATAAATCACTTTAACATGGATGTTATAAACCTAACGCATATTGAAACAAGAGTGTCATATTTTGAGGATAGTCTTACATAGGATCAAATACGAACAACATAAATGGCTTTACGTTTGACCTTGAACTGAACTTAAACCAGATCTGATCGAGTCAAACGAAGACCGGATTCGAATTCGGCGACTCCAAAAACGTATAGATACGTAGGTTTAGTTTGTTAACAATTGATTTTCTATATTTAACCTTGAACTGATCTTAAACCAGAACTAATCGCGTCAAACGGACACCGGATTCGGATTCCGCGATCCCAAAAACGTATAGATACATAGGTTTAGTTTGTTGACAATTGATTTGTCTATATTTGACCTTGAACTGATCTTAAACCAGAGCTAATAGGGTCAAATGGACTGCGGATTCGGATTCAGCGACCCCAAAACCATATGGATACCATGGTCTTGTCTTTCGGACCTGCCACTTTTTTTTGTGTAATGACAATTTGTGTGATCGTAGCAATACCTCCGAGTTTTGATAACCAGCAAACGTAATTCGTAATTGTTAATTTTACTTCAAAGGCTAAGAACTTAATATTCACATGATTTTCAAGGGAAGCGTTGCGGTAAGTAATTAGTCATTTTATTTACAACATATTTGAACAAAATCAAAATACATATTGTTTTCATCAAATTTAATATTTGTGTATCGTTGCTATGAAAACCAGTGAATTCTTGACTTTTGTCTCCTGGGTCAGTTTAACGTTGAACATTTGGAATTTTCAGTGTATTATGAGTCTCATAAAACAAGTAGATATTTTTGGACATAATTCGTATAGCATATTAGATTTATGTTATCTGTAATATAAAACTGAAAGACTTAGTTTCATCCCAAATAATTTTCTTGTCAAAGGACTTGGCAAACACACAATTTATTGATTGCATTCAAAAATGATTTAGCATTTCATGTGGACAGTGTTCTCAAAATGTTACACATTTTCAAAAAATTTGTTTCCGTAATTTCGAAAAATTACTTTCACTGAACTTATTTACTTTGCAAATTGTATCCGCAGTTAAGATATATGTGCAAATGTTCAACCAGTATTTCATTATGTCATTGAATTAGGGAAAGTTTGATGCATTCATTTTGTTCTTCTTAAGAATTATGATCTTTTAAAATTTTGAATGGTTTAGGATTTTAGATATTTTTTATATACATTTTTTAAATATGAGTTTATATAAGGATATCGATAAAGTAATGGAACAAATGATTTTTCAGGAAGTATCTTCAAAATAAATGAAACGATTGTTAAAGCTCTCAGTATATTTTTATACCGTAAAATTAGATTAGATTCAGTAAATCTATTGTAGTATAGAACAGTTTGTAGTTTTAGCAGATACAGTGTTGCAAACAAAAACAGGATTGTCTTAGAAAATTAAAGGAAGTTGTTATGAACATTGTATTTTGTACTCTGCTTCTTTAACAGCAGATGATGCTGATGCTTAGGACTTCACTTCAAAACAAAATTGTATTTTCTATTTTTATTTACTGAAATTATTAGTTACGGAAGAGTTATTTCTTATGCAGCAGCAGGTGACATCTACTAAAATCTTTGTAAACAAAAATGACAAATTAATGAATAGCTGTCAGAAATCTAAATTTATTTGTGTCTACTAATTGATTTTACAACATTAAATGATATAAAAATGTCATCCTATAATTTGCTAGAGATTTATTTGTTTTCTTTCTTGACAATTCGATTAGTTGTGTTACACCTGGGCAATATATCTAGATACATTAATTTCATAAATGTAATTTGGAAATTCAAGAAAATAATAAATAAAGGTAGACGATTCGTGTAAATAATTTCAGACCCAATATCTTTTATGTTGTCAGGAAATAGATAAATAGTCGTTTATTCAGTTTATTCAGTTACCGTGTTGAACGAATGATTAAAATATTTGAAAGCAATCGAGAAAAATTTTAAATTATTTTAATGGAGAAATATTAATGCTAACTGGAACATTATTACCTTCATTTGTGGCATTGTTTATTATTATTTGATTATTCTTGAACAAATATTTGAAATTCTAATTGTTTAAAAACAAATAAAAATTCCGGAAGTGTTCCTATTTGGTGGTTAAAATAAATTTTGAAGAAACGGCGGTTTCTTTATGAGAAACATGCAAATATATCAATTATTTTCAACAGCTGTGAATGTAATAATACTGCTTTTTATTATAAATCTATCTTTTACGTTCTACAGGGTGAATCACAATTATGTGCAAAATATTTAACCAAAGTTTTCTCAGTTCAAAACAAAACAATGACCTAATAAGTTTCGGTACCAAAATGTTTCCTAAGAAATTTGGGGACCCTAAAAAAATATTTTTGTTTCATTGTTGGCACAGTTTTTATGATAGTCAAAACGTGGATATATGCTATTTTTTACTTAAAAGATAGATGTCACTGGGAAAGGTATAAAAAGTAATTCAATTTTTTTTATTTTTGGTATAAAATATGTTGTGAGAAAGGGGCAAAGATAAATACAAGTCAAAAAGCTATTCAAAAATAAAAATAAGTAAAAAAAAATAAAATTTTCTTATTTCACGTTAGTGCATTGAGTGCAAAGACAAGCGTCCTTCTGCCCCTTTAAAGAACGTTTGTGTCAAATATACAGACTTATGTTCTTTCTTTTGTTGATGTGATTCCCCTTAATTTATGTTGTAGTTGTAAATAGCGTTGTGTTAGGAAGAAATTAATAAACGTTTAAAATATATGCAGGCAATAAATTTATTAATTGGATTTATTAATAAATCCTAGGTAATTTTAATAAATTGTTATTACTTGGAGATCAAAACAAATATCGATGAGCCAAAATCTGCTTTTCGTTAATTCCAAGATAAAATTAAATATGACTAACAGTAAATTTAAGCTTGAGATTCATGTACTTGCTAATCTATGCCTAATATAATTGCCGTCTTCCACCGCCTTGATCTAAATGTGTTTATTTTATTCGTTTTCATTCGTTTCTATCCACCTAAATTATGGGATTAACGGGAATAACTGATTCCGTGTTTACTTTAAAAATAAATAAACGTGGATATCTGGAAAAATTCTGGCCGATAATAATTTTATAAATGTACGTACCTCTTTCGAAAAAGTAAAACTTGAGAGCAAATTAACAATTTTTTATTGCAGAATATTCTTTTAATTTTGTAAATGTAACCAGAAAATAAATTTATTGTTACAAACACAGCAAGATTCTCTTTTCTTGAGAATTGATGTTATAACTTTCAGTGTTTAATATTGGACTTTATAGGAACATATGCAATAAGTTTTCATTCCAAGTTTTTATTGCACGATTTCAGCTAAGAGGTATATATTGTGATAGAAGGAATTACGGAAAGGAATATAAATAATAAAGGGAAAGGCAGGTTAGAAATATCAACATAGAGTTTAAAATGAAAGATGAGTTCGACAAAGTTGGGTTAACTAAAATAGTATATGTTGACAGAAGTCAATCAATAAGAATGAAAGAGGCAGTTAAGATAACAAAAAATTGCATAAAATAAAGTGAATTTAGAACATGACAGAGTAACCAATCAAAGAGAGAGAGGATTTCAAACAAAAATTTAATTAAATATCATCATGTAATGAAGTATATTCAGAATTTAAACTTGCGATTGGTAAAAAAATGTATTAAATACTAGAATTAAGAGAGTGATTTTAAAAAAATTATAGTAGGGTATAAAAAAAAGTGTGGATTACTAAGAGACGAGAAAGAAAATCAATAATTATTTAGAAAATTGGTAATAAGAAAAATTTTGGAAGAGTATAATTTTATGAAATAAAGAAGAAAAAGTTATTGTCCAAATATAGTCAAAAGTAATAAGAAAAGCAAAATCTACCTACACCAGGGAATATATGGAAACTAATTAGAAACACCATCTAATTCAAATTCCCGGAAAAGATAAGCATAAGTAAGTCGTAGGTAACGAAACACAAAACCCAATCTTGTTATAGATACCAAACCAAGCTTGTAGAGAACCGAAATAAACTAATTCACCATCACGTACAGGAAGTACAAAACATCAGGAGAAAAAATACAATAAATGGACTCGCATGATAGTCCGGGCGGTATCTGTTTTAAAAAGGGTATACTTGGGTAAAACGCATATGATCGAAGATTTTTGCTTTAACGGCTTCTAAATAACATCAGAAATGATATTTTTTCTATGCAAATAAAAAAAAACGTGGGCTTAATTGTTATTGCAAAAAAGTATAAAAAAATAGCATCAAAGGCTTTAGATTTTTAGAAATTTGATTTTGAAAATTTTTTAATTAAAAAAAAAATTAACAATTAGGTATTATGTAAAAACTATCGAACTGAATTGGATGAAATTTGGTGTGATGATTCTATGCACTAAGAAGTTTAATTGGGAAAAGTATGAAAAATGGACAAATAAACTAGCATATTTTGCAATTTTTTAAATGATTTTTCCGAATTTTGCAATAGCAATACCTAATTATTTTTTCGAATTTCAACTAACTTATCTTGATCAAAATTTAATTACAAAACTTTTTCCTATTCCATTTTTGTCTAATATGAATAGTTGCTAAGTTGTCGACGAGAAATCCAAGAAAAAAAATATTTTTTTTTGCTATTTTTTATACTTATTTGCAATAACAATTAAGCTCACGTTTTTTTTATTTGTATAGAAATATAATCATTTCTGATGTTATTTAGAAGCCGTTAAAGCACAAATCTCTGATCATATGCGTTTTACCCAACCCGAAATAGATACCGCCTGGACTATGACATATACTGATCAAGGAATATTGACAAGACTAGAGGGTGCAGAGTAGAATGCGAAGTGCATAAGGGAGAAAAAGGATAAGAAGCTTAGTGCCTAGGACAGATTAAGAACGTACAGACGTATTAATAACCAAAGTTTTACATATTTGTGGTTAATTTATTACGGAATATCCGTCAGTAGCATTTAATTGCTTATTTTATTCTTTAGTATAAGAATTGGCGTAGGTTAAAGTAGGGTAGGATTAGGTTATGTCTTAACTCAGAAATGAAATTAAATTTTGCATTGAAAATTGAATAAATAAAACAAATTGTTAGCCATTCACATAAATTTCGTTTATTTTATTTAAATTAAAGTTGATGATAAAAGTAAGATAAAATTGAAATCATATTTCTATGATAAATACACTAATTTTGGTCACATAAAGTTTAAAAATAAAATTTTAATATCAATTTCCCAATTCATTGATTAATATAAAATTTTAATAGTAACCAGCCTTTCTCAGAACCTCACCCTGAAGTAAGATTGCTCATGCTATATAAAAAAAGAACAGAACAGGGACTTTCTCTGTAAATTAGCAAACAAGATCTAAATTAAATTATAAGTATATGATTACATGAGCTGGCGCCCAAACAAGAAGAAAGAGGTCTGTTAAGAAGAAGAAGACGAATAACTTAAGCAAATTAAGGTAAGGAAATTAACATCTCCCGAACTTATTTCAATGTAGATATATAATATATAATATAAATAATATATAATATTCCATTCATTATTAATTTTTAATATCTAATTTATAATTTATCACAATTTTCCATGGGTAACTCCTTGAAGTAAATAATACCTATACAATAGCAGCAATGCCATTGTTTCTGATTATTTTCTTAGCTGGTTATTGGATTGTTCTATGTAAGATTCTACCACCGTCGATGACTTCCAGCCAAGAGTCTCTTCAACTTTAAAACATGTTCTCTTACATTTGTAGCCATGACTGCAGATGACCATCTAAAACTATGATCTAATATCCCTGTGGATTATCGACTGAATATTAACCATATTTTTCAAATCTTTCGTTTCGCCATCAATCATAAAAGTCCAAACTTTTTTCATTATGTAACAATTTTTAACGTTGGATACGTCACCACAAATATATTACCAATACCTTCAATATCATCAATGTTTATTTTAGTAAACACATCTAGGTATTCCTCATGCATCAGCAATACCAAAAATTGTATTTACAAAATAAAATTTTAAATTATCTAATGTTAGTCCATAGACTTGAAGGGAATTAATTGAGTTTAAGCCACATTTTTTAGTACTAAGTTGCTACATGATGATTGCCTCAAATCAAGGAATTTGGGATTCTAGGTTCTCGTTTGTTTTTATATGCAATTTAAATTACATTCATACTTGATTGGAAAATGCGACTGAATATTTAAAAATTCTAAAAGCGAAATGATCCCAATTTTATTTTATAACAGATGTATTCTTAAATCCGTAGTTTTTACTGTTTCTATATCACGTATATTTTGAGAACATTTGCTACTGTAGCGTAAATTCTTTCTTTATTTCAGCTATCTTACTTTTTAGAAAAGATAACATTATTACTCATCAGCAAAAGAAAACAAACACTGCTATTACTACAACCTGGGCTAGTGCTATGACGATAGTCGAACTTTTTCTAATTTCGGTTTCACTAAATTAAGTTTACAAAATTTAATTTTTACGTGTTTATGATCATCATGGCAGACAGTTCACTTCTTTATAACGAGTTTTACCGAGCTTATTTTTAACTGATAGACGTGTAGATTCTGCGATCTATCATCTTGGTAAGTTGCTATATTCCCTATACACCCAACTGGATTGGATATACATGTAGTACTTGAATTTTTAAATAAATCTAAGTGATATACCTTATGCAATGAAATTTTGGTAAAGATATAACTGTACAGACTCGTTAATGTTTATCTAAAACGAAAAATAGAAAATATAATCTATCCAAACCATAAAAAATTACCTTCTTGTTTTTAATAGATATGTTATAACTTATAACTAGAGATCGGAAATGCTAGGGTGGCTGCAATGTGGTACAGGGTTGGCTGTAGGTCGGGTTCTCTTTTATGTAATTTTATTCAAACAAAAACTGACACAACCGTTGCCTTCTTATAAATGCACTCTTTACATTATAAGAATATGGTATGTAACTATTTGGTCTCGGTAAATACCCATTTCGAAAACGAAAATGGCCGTACATTTACCGAGGTCACAGGCGCATATCTGAAATAGTCCAAGTTTTTAATACATGCTCTGTTTACTAATGGTGGCAAAGCATCAACTATTTCACATTTTAGTAATTCCACTATCCGCGTCGTTGTACAATAACATGTACATGTCTGCCTCTAATCTGAAGCTTCGCATCGATCAATTTATTCTTTACGATACCCTAATGCCTGCCCTGTAGGCCTGGCCTGCCGGTGAACAATCCAGTTTTTTTTTGGTAAGGGACGTTGGTTGTCTATTTCATTGTCGTTTGTGCGTGTATGAGTGAGTTTGACACTTTGTTAGGTCGAATGTATGGTACATGTTTTTATGGCAGTCATTAGCATTGTATATGGTGAACACAGAGCGGCACATGACTTGACTACAAAACCCTATTTCGGCTTCTACAACATATATGTATAGCAACTAGCATAATATAGATTACTACTCTTTATTTATTTGGCAGTCACCACAATGTTTCCGATCTCTAGTTAAGTATAACGTTACTTCGAATAAAGATTAACATAAAATCAGCCGCTATGATTTAATTAAATTATACTGCAGTTCATGGACTGATTTTTAAGTGCTCTCCTTTAAAAAATGGAAATCTTTCATAAACATTTTTTTAGTAAATCTCAAAAAGTAAAATACTAAGAAAGGTTGTAAGAGTGTTCAGTCATTATCCGTTTTGGTAAGCTCTTATCCCATTGCTATTTAAAAATTAAATATGTTTTTTATTGTTATTAGAAACATTTCGTGTGATAATGACTTACAGTTCTTGAGCAAGAAAGAAAGTAATAATATTGTGGGAAACAACTACTCTGCGGACTACAGAATTATCCAATACTACCAAGCATAAACTGACTTCGAGCTTATTGGTTCTCATCGGTAGAGCGTAAGTGAGACGACAACGAATTGTCTATGTTGTTGGATGTTTTATATATTGACATGGTTTGAGTATATAATATCTTAATTATCATTGTTTTTTAAGTAATGATTTCTCATTTCATTGAGCAACAATGACAATTAATACAGGATATACTTTGTAGGTTACATCTCGCCCATATATATGAAAATTCTTGTTCTGTTAATCATGTGCTTGTAGATAGGAGTAAATTGTTTTACATCTTTTTCGCAAAGCTTATTTCTAAAATAAACATGTCAAAGCCTGCTGTACATTCAAAGAAATGTTTAGAACAAGGAGAAGAGAAGAATTAAGTTCATAGACTTTATGGAACACTGAAATATATTAAGATGTGTGCCTATTCGTGCTGGAATCTACTGATAGAAATCCAAACTATAATACTTTCGAGCTTGAACGCTGTTAGGAAAAATTACGATTGATAAGTTTTTATTTTTATCTACTTAAGGAGAGCTATGGGGCAACAAATGAATCAGTAACAACAGTACTAAAACAAAAAAAGGAGTTGATAGAATGTGTACCTCGTTGTTCCAGCCACAGAAGGCAATAAAAAAGTTGATTGGCCTTCACGACATTCCGCGAATTAGTTCTAAATGAAAACATAAAAATCGAATAAAAAACTTGAAGACACGTTTTTGGGTCAATTTTTCTTTGGATCTTTTTTAGTATTAACTTTTGTTTTAGTTTACTATTATTAATATTTTTGTTACTTAAAAAATTGACAATTTCATTTCAGATCAACGCACTGTACTTCTTGAGTCATAGAAGCGAAAGAACCTAAGTTTTGCAATTATTATCAGAGAAATTTTTCAGAATATAACGTTACAAACTTTATAAATGCACTTAATAGTGAAAGCTGGTCTAATTTATATGATTTCAATAATATTGATAGTGCATTTGATTATCTTCTCGATCTGTTTTTGTCTCATTTTAATAGTTGTTTTCAGTTTACAAGACGGAACATTAAAGCCACAAATAAAAACTGGGTGAACCAAGATGTCAAAGTTTTTAAGTTTGAACTAAACAATAGTTCAAACTTAAAAACTCTGTATTCTCTTAAATATATATATCCAGTGTTAATAGACTTTTATAGATTGGCAAAAAGAAAAGATGAATTTCTGTCATGAATGCAAAAATAACTTTCTATCAGAATCAATTTTTTTCTTCAGACAATCCAGCTAAAATGGATCGGAATGTGACCACCGAATTATCAAACAAAATTAGAAATCATAATAATATATCAATAAAGTATGATGGTAGACAGACACTAAATCCCCAAGAATTAGTGAATCTATTTAATTCTCATTTCATCAATACGCCCCTGGAAGTTGCATCGCCAAGGAAATAATAGTGATCAAAATTTTAATAATTTTGCAGTTAATTTAACATCTTGCCCAACTATGTTTTTAGAACCCTTAGATACTAATGAACTTCTTAGTATTGTAAAAAATAAATTAAAAACCAGGTGGTCCATTGGTCCAGACGATATTCCGCTATATGTATTTAAAAAATTTTGTTCCAGCGTTATAAAACCTCTGGTTTTTTAAATAAACTTATCGTTTGAAAGCGGCTGTTTTCCATCAAAACTGAAACTCGGGAAAGTCCCGCCCGTTTATAAAAAAGGCGATTCCTTTTCGTTAAATAATTACATACCAATATCGGTTTCATCACAGTTTTCAAAAATTTTTGAATATTCCTTTTTAAACAGACTTATATCTTTTATGAATAAACAAAAAATTATAACGGATCATGAACATGGCTTTCAATCGGGAAAATCACCTAGTAGTGCCATTCACTCATTTTATGAGGCTGTGCTAGAGTCTATGGAGGCGGCCTTAGCAGGGCTTTCGACTGCGTCGACCGCAGTATATTATTTAAAAAATTATCAATTTATGGATTACGTGGAATTTCATTAGATTGGATACGTTCATTTTTGAATAACCGGAGTCAATACTTTAGTCTTAAACATAAAGATTATTCTAGTGTTCAACACATAAATTCTAGAACACAGATTATAACCATGGGTGTACCGCAGGGTTCCGTGTTGGGTTCTATGTTGTTCCTGTTGTATATTAATGACATAACCACCATTGCTTCTAATATTCATTTTATTATATATGTCGACGATACTTTCCTTTTAATTTCTGATGTCTTCTTATGACATAGAGACCAAATGTAATGTTATACTTGATAAATTATATACATGGTCTGTCAAAATAATCTTNGTTTGAACTAAACAATAGTTGAAACTTAAAAACTCTGTATTCTCTTAAAAATATATATCCAGTGTTAATAGACTTTTATAGATTGGCAAAAAGAAAACATGAATTTCTGTCATGAACGCAAAAAGAACTTTCTATCAGAATAAATTTTTTTTTTCAGACAATCCGGCTAAAATGGCTTGGAATGTGACCTCCAAATTATCAAACAAAATTAGAAATCATAATAACATATCAATAAAGTATGATGGTAGACATACACTAAATCCCCAGGAATTAGTGAATCCTTTTACTTCTCATTTCATCAATACGCCCCACTATGTATCATTTCTGTTTGTTTGTACAAAAATCAAATATCTTGACTCAGAGGGTAGATAAAAATATGAGCAGGGTTGCAAATGAAAGCTGAATGGATGTAGAATATGGAAAAAATATGACTGAGACGATTTTTTTTCTATATGAACTTCGAATGACTAGGCAAAGTCTATGCAACCCAAAAATTTTATGGATTTTTCTAATTATATCGGTCTTAATTCTCTTAAAATGTATTCCAATGCACACGATTTTGCACAATTTGGCACGGCAATTCCAAATCTGGCGTCAAAAATTTTCTATCATTTTTCTAACGCTAGCAAAGTCTCTCCAAAGTCGGTATTATTTTCAAACTGCTTTTTGACGATTAGTTATCAACCTGGGTTTCTGTTTTTGATTTTACAAATAAATGTCAAATAAACACACTGTAGAAGGTAAGCAGTGACATAGATAATTTTTTTTATTAACGACAAAAAAAATTCAAAATTGATTTATACAATTGATGGGTATAACCAAAATTTTTGACGCTAGATTTGGAATTGCCGTGCCAAATTGTGCAAAATCGTGTGCATTGGAATAAATTTTAAGAGAATTAGGACCGATATAATTAGAAAAATTCATATAATTTTTGAGTTGCATAGACTTTGCCTAGTCATTCGAAGGTCATATAGAAATAAAATCGTCTCAGTCATATTTTTCCCATATTCTACATCCATTCAGCTTCCATTTGCAACCAGGCTCATATTTTTATCTACTCTCTGAGTCAAGATATTTGACTTTTGTACAAACAAACAAAAATGATACATAGTGCGCCCGCCCCTGGAAGTTGCATCGCCAAGGAAATAATAGTGATCAAAATTTTAATAATTTTGCAGTTAATTTAACATGTTGCCCAACTATGTTTTTAGAACCCTTAGATACTAATGAACTTCTTAGTATTGTAAAAAATAAATTAAAAAACAGGTGGTNTGCGCCCGCCCCTGGAAGTTGCATCGCCAAGGAAATAATAGTGATCAAAATTTTAATAATTTTGCAGTTAATTTAACATGTTGCCCAACTATGTTTTTAGAACCCTTAGATACTAATGAACTTCTTAGTATTGTAAAAAATAAATTAAAAACCAGGTGGTCCATTGGTCCAGACGATATTCCGCTATATGTATTTAAAAAATTTTGTTCCAGCGTTATAAAACCTCTGGTTTTTTAAATAAACTTATCGTTTGAAAGCGGCTGTTTTCCATCAAAACTGAAACTCGGGAAAGTCCCGCCCGTTTATAAAAAAGGCGATTCCTTTTCGTTAAATAATTACATACCAATATCGGTTTCATCACAGTTTTCAAAAATTTTTGAATATTCCTTTTTAAACAGACTTATATCTTTTATGAATAAACAAAAAATTATAACGGATCATGAACATGGCTTTCAATCGGGAAAATCACCTAGTAGTGCCATTCACTCATTTTATGAGGCTGTGCTAGAGTCTATGGAGGCGGCCTTAGCAGGGCTTTCGACTGCGTCGACCGCAGTATATTATTTAAAAAATTATCAATTTATGGATTACGTGGAATTTCATTAGATTGGATACGTTCATTTTTGAATAACCGGAGTCAATACTTTAGTCTTAAACATAAAGATTATTCTAGTGTTCAACACATAAATTCTAGAACACAGATTATAACCATGGGTGTACCGCAGGGTTCCGTGTTGGGTTCTATGTTGTTCCTGTTGTATATTAATGACATAACCACCATTGCTTCTAATATTCATTTTATTATATATGTCGACGATACTTTCCTTTTAATTTCTGATGTCTTCTTATGACATAGAGACCAAATGTAATGTTATACTTGATAAATTATATACATGGTCTGACAAAATAATCTTTACTTTAATGTGACAAAGACTCATGCGGTTTCATTTCATAATCGTCAACGTGCAACTACTAAATTAAACCTAAATATATATAACATTCCCATTAATAATAATGAGATACAGGTTAAATTTCTGGGAATTGAATTTGACAGTAATTTGTCTTGGAAGCCTCATTGTTCAAATCTTTGTTCAAAACTGAATTCAATCTGTTATTTATTCCGAAATTTGCGTACTGTGCTTGTAACTAAGCAACTTATAAATGTGTATCATGCACTGGTTGGCAGTAGAATAAATTATGGTGTCTGTTTCTGGGGTGGGTCTGTTATGTCTTCTGATGTATTTGTATGTCAAAAAAAGGTACTTAGATGTATTTTTAATGTTTCCAGTTCACATTCATGTAGACATTTTTANATGAAACATCTATGTTTTTCGAACAACGTAATCATAACAAAAACAAGTTAGATGTGAAACAAAGAAATCCTTATATATATACGACAATATATATATGCACATATATATTTTAACATGTAATAAATAATGGGCAATCGTTAATAACAATTGTAACAATCTTACGTTAGGAAAATATACGCCCCTGAGCATAAAACAATGAAAGCTAAACATACAAAGAATTATTATCATGAAACATCTATAATCATCATAATCATAAGGTGACATAGAACAATTAACAACAAAGTACTTAAAGAATATTACCTGCTAACTAATAACACTTTAAACATTTAATTTTACACTACTTTGTCACACTGCCCGCCGATCGTCTTGCTACCTATCTGCACACTGTTCCCACTTCAACTGCCTATCTTCAACTAACTAGGCCTCCTTCCAGAATTTCCTACCTAAGTTCTTGTTTTTTGTGCTTCCTTCTACCGACCGTTAATATTACTTTTTCATTGTTATACAACACCCATGTAACAGGTGACGTCGAAGTTGATAAGATAAGTACGGTTTTGCACAATTTATTCCGAAATTTGCGTACTGTGCTTGCAACTAAGCAACTTATAAATCTGTATCATGCACTGGTTGGCAGTAGAATAAATTATGGTGTCTGTTTCTGGGGTGGGTCTGTTATGTCTTCTGATGTGTTTGTATGTCAAAAAAAGGTACTTAGATGTATTTTTAATGTTTCCAGTTCACATTCATGTAGACATTTTTAAAAACTATTTTATTCCAACTTTACCTGGTCTTTTCATATTCGCTTTGTGTAATTATGTATTTAACAATAAATCGAAATTTTATACCAACATGGAAATTCATGAAATTAATATACGACAAAAAAATGAATACCATACTTATACCATTTATGAGATTGCAACCCACCATGAAATCACCAAACTGTCTGGGCCTTAAGGTATTTAATAAATTACCTAATGATGTACTGCTGAACTTTTTAAAAAGAAACTAAAGTCGTACCTAATTGATATGTGGCCGTATTCTTTGGATGAGTACTTTAGATTTTAATGGACTGCGATTTTGTTTTTTTATGTGAACTATATTATTATTATTGTGAGCTATACTATTATTATTGTGATGTATTAATTTACAATTATTGGATAAGACGATTAAATTAATGTGAATGTAGGTATGCGTTCTTCTTTTTTGCATGTTTGGTTTATGTTACATTTGGTTCATTAATATATCAAAAGTATAGCAAATTTGTACTACTATTGTATTACAAAAATAAACATTTTACGGAACTTCACACCATGGAATACTCAGTACATAAATTAAAGATTTAGAAACGTTCTTCGTTTCCGTTATTTAAGAAATGTTCTTTATTATTGTTAGTTGAGATACATGAATCATTATTGTTTAAAACAAGAGAAATAGTAAAACAAAACTGCAAAGCTGATTGTAGAAATTGCACCTCGTGCTCCCAGCCACAACAGGTAATAAAAAAGTTGAACGGCCGTGACGACATTCCGACGAACTATTTCGGAAATACTAAATGAAAACAGAAAAATCGAATAAGAGAACTTGAAGATACGTTTTTGGCTCGGTTTCACATTGAAATTTGTTCAGTATTAACTTTTCAGTCTGTAGTAGTGCATGTGCTGAAAATAGTCAAGTAATCCGTGCGGTCTCTCTGATGGAATTAGAAGTTTAGCATTAGTGGACGGCAGGAATACTTGAATTACTAGAGGATATTACCTAGATAAATGTTTTAAGTGCTGTTCCTGTGTTTACATGAGAGCGATTTTACTTGTGTTTGTTGGTGATGTGAGTGATAAACCGTTTCGATGATCACTATCGCTAGGAGTGATGTGGAGATTGCCAATGGAACAATTTCCATCAAACCGTATTTACTGATGGGTACTGAGAGTACCACGACGTTTGTACACAGAAGCAAGACAATCGGTAAGTGGTCTGGATCATTTTTGGTCGCGCACTTTTCATACGGAAATATCACTGGCAACAGATATGAATAGGTTTACGTCTGTAATGTTGGTTATGAATATTACCAGACATTGTTAGATTCATCCAGATTTTTTTATAACTCGACTGACACACGCTTAACCATGTTTTTGAAAATATAGATTTTCTGTACCACTTGGAAGCTTCAATTATGTGCGATAAACTATTAAATAATCTAAAACAACACTTTACTTGTAGATTAGGTACTTTGGTTGACTTATTTATTGCGAATGAATACGAGAGTACACACATGGCAGTGAAAATTTCTTCACACAATGCATTCTTTTATGCTTGTCGCCTTACACTGCCGTTTTATTTTTAGAGATTACGTTTGTGTGGTTTATTGTGTTTATGTGTATTTTAAGACAATACAATACAATTATTTGACAATTGTGGACTTGCGGAAAGTTGTTAAGTGTATTTAGGGTTAATTATTTGATACATTTTTTATATTATACTGAAAATGTTATCGATTTTTTGAGAACTTTAGAGAAAAAATTCAAGTAAACTAAAGTTTCTGAAACGATTGAAAGATGTTTAGTTATGGTTAATGTACTTTGTTTATTTCATAATTTTTTATCATTTCTATTCAATAACAATACAATATAAAACATTTATAGAATTATTTATTGAAAACGTAGTTAGTAAAAAAATATACGGAGATATAGTTAACAAATACTTAACGTAACAATTTTTTTTTAAAATACAATGAATTACATGATAAAAATAAACAACTGCATAGAATATTTTGTTCCAAATACTTATCCTTGTCCTTATGAATTAAATGCACTTTATTACCAAATTAAGTAACGATTTTTAACATCATTTAATTTACAGTATGACCAATACAATACAATATAGCTATATTGTCTGTGGTATCACTAAATTTACTTTTAAAAATCCTTGAAACTTAAAAATATATAAAAAATAGTGAGGTGTAAGTTTTGTGGAAACAACCATTTCTAATTCCATGTGTCATATAGTTTTATATTTAACATATTTTTAATATAACTATTTATTGTATTTTTCCCCATTGATGCAACTTATTCTGAACGCGAGGTATTGTTTTTTTTTCAGAAGAGTGTTGACAATCAAATAGTAATAAAAGTAGTAGTACTAGGTCATCTTTCTTACGAAACTGATTTAGATTTGGCACGATTTAATTATTTTTAAAGACAATGCTAACGTCATATTTATTGTGTCGTGTTGCTCATTTTCAGATGAGGCGAGCTAAAATAAAATTTACGTTAATTTCTGCATCACCTGAGAAAATTCGGTTTAAAAATAAAGTTATTTCTAAATATTTTTAACACAAATCACTTTAAGATTGCTTCTGGTAGGTACTCTAGATTTCAATTTGATTCTAAATGTGATTTTTGGATAAATAAACAAAACAGGTTCAAATATTAAATGAAGCATTATTTCAAACATACTAGAAAAATGTCTAAATATTGAAAATAACTTTCTAATTTACTAGTAGGTAGTAGTTAATTTAAAAAAATTGCCTATTACTCGATTAAAAAAAATCGAATTTGTTAGATCAGAGATAAAAGAAATTAATAATATACTTTTTTGGTAGTCATTAATTTTTATAGTAAATTGTTGATAAATTAAATGAACAAAATAATGACATATTACAACTGAATATAACTTCAGTTTAATAGACTAAAACTCTTTTGACAACGAAATTCCCTACTCTGTGATAAAATTTAAATGTGGCATTTAATTTTGCTTCATCTACGTTGTTTTGTTCGTTGCTCTTGTTATTGTTAAATAAATAAAGGTTGTTGTGTCAAAAAATATTAAAATTAAATATTAAATTAATTTATAGAGAAATTCAAATGTTTCACAAGACTACATGACTTTATTATTCAAATTATAATTATATTCAATAATTTGGTCATTTATTTACGAAAACCCCATAAATTATACATCGTTATA
>NW_019416486.1:3920956-3922470 GCF_000390285.2 Anoplophora glabripennis
ATAACACAATTAAAATAAAATACAGTTACCTAACAATAATCAAAAGTTTAAAATAAAAATCCTCAACTATAAACTATAAAATCAGCTGTCCACTCAATAGATATGATTTAAATTTATACTTGAATTTGTTAATATTAAAAATTTTAAAATTATCAGGAAGAGAATTGTATAAAGTGATAGAATTATAAGTAAAACATCTTTTAAATAGGGCACTACGATGATGTGGCATTGTAAAGGTATTTTTAATTTGGATATTTGTCGAATGAACATTAGAACCTTTAACAAATTTAGTTTTCAATGAATAATAAGAAGGAATGGTTAAAATTGTATGCATAAGATTGCCAAGATGGTGACGTCGACGATTCTCCATGTTGAGCCACTTGATTTCTACAATTTTGTGAGAAATATGATCAAATTTTCTTAATTCATGTGCAAGTCGACAACATGAATTTTGAACTTTGAATTCTATTTTTTTCTTGTACACTAAGGCATGGACCATAGACATAATCACAGTAATTAAAATAGGAGAGAACAAGTGACTCACATAACATAATTTTAAGTTTTTTATTCAGGATATAACGACTACTATAAATTAATCTAAGCGAAGAATAAGATTTTTTGAGTAATGTTTTCACATGCTGATTGAATCGTAAGTTACTATCAAGAGTCACTCTCAGATTTTTTACACTGTCATTAATAGGAATTGGAATACCGTCAATTATAATATTAAAGTTGAGTCTTAATATTTGTACCTTTTTCTCTTAGTACCAAAAAAAAAAAATATTTTTGATTTGCTAGAATTTAATTTTAAATTATGTTCATCAGATAATTGCCTTACAGTTTGTAACTCAGAGCTGACAATATTGCATGCTTGATCCTGATCATTAATATCAAAATGATAATATAGATGAGTATCATCAGCATAAGCTTGTACTTTACATTGTTGAATTGATTCTATAATGGAAGCAGAGTAAACTATAAAAAGTAAGAGACTCAAAATTGACCCTGGGGTACACCAGAAAGTATTTCTAAACTATTAGATAAAATGTTATTAACACATACAGCAGGGCCTCGATAATCCGAACACCGAAAATTTATACCCTGTTCGGATTCGCGAAGCGTTCGGATTATAGTATGTAGACATTTTGAAAGGGATTTTTCGAAATAAAACAAAAATATTTTACATTATAAAGTATTTATTTAAGTATGTACGTTAGATGTATGTTAGATACAATGCTATTAATCACACTTTTTTAAAGAATTCCACTATAGTGCTTTGACGAGTAGTATTTAGCGACATATAAAATGCTTTATCCCTTAATTTACGTAACAGCATTTTTTCCAGAATAGAAATGTCGACTTCATCTGCCCATTCCAAACAAAAAACGCACTGCGTATGGCACTGGCGAGACAGAAACTGTGAGAAACGGCGGTTGCGCAGGGGTAAGGGGGGTCGTTCGGATTATAGAGGCGTTCGGACTAGCTGGGGTACGGATTATCAAGGCCCTGCTGTA
>NW_019416486.1:3923407-3934966 GCF_000390285.2 Anoplophora glabripennis
CACCCCAATGGACCTTGTGGAAATAAATGGATTAGTCCATCAAATTGCTCATCAAAATTTAGCTGTGTATACCAAATTTCATTCATTTATCACAACGCGATTGAGAGATATTGCAAAAAAATGATTTCCATTCCTCCCTCTTCAATGGGTCCCTGTGCCCTTAGGAAGCATTTCCGGACCCATGTTCATATGAACTTTTTTACTTAGCTTTGATCATAGAATCGGCCTGTTCAGGGTTGGCAGCTAATTATGAGACACCCTGTATACACAGCGTATTTCCAAATAAACAAATAAATAAAATCATAAATATATCTACATCTAAAAATACTACATTGTCGAAATCGGGTTGTTAGTTACACAAATATAAGTATCTCCAAAAACCTTTTGATTTTTTTTTGATTTGATGATTGATTTATTTGTATTTAAAGGACACAAATAAAAAGCTAGGTACGATTATATCGCTGTCTCTTTTGTTTATTAGTTGCGATATTCATTTAGATGTCTTGACTGTTTATTGAATAATAAGTGTAATATTTATAATATTGAAGGTAATCAATTGAATAAAAACAGAAAGTAAGGTTTCTCGAGAAAAATATTTACACCAATTTCACTGTAATGTTACACTCCTGTATACAAAGTAGGTTAATGTTTTTTCCACAAAACAATTCAATACTTTCACTTTCCATGAGATTTGCGTAAGCCGTGATAGCTAACGTGTAAATAAATAGGAAGAAACCTCTCTTAGTAAACATGGATAATGGAACTATTTAATTTCTAAAGACAACACGACTAGAGCTTGACTAAGTTGTTAAAAATATATTCAGGGGCCAATGCCGTGTTTTATAATTGTAAGGGAGGTCAACTTCGTCTCCATTGTAATAATTTCTTTGATCATCAGAATGAATGACATTGTTATTTTCAGTGGTACATTGATGAATACTAGAAATGTAGAATTACGTATTCTGTCATGTAATTTGTTATACTTAAGGACTCATTTTTCTATTTGAAAGGAGATTGACATCATGACAATTACTAACCTTGTTGTGATAAATATAGACAGTGTCTGTGAAATATTCCGTTTACTGATAAACATTTTTTTTTTAAAGTACGATGTTTTCTTTGGGTTGTTAAGCCCTGGCCTATGTACTTGCTTATTCTTGGTTAGGACTCTACGATGTGCCTTTGTTGTTCTCAGACTAGTCACTGTAGTGGTGGATCTGGTATCAGAACTGTTTCTCAGTCACGACGAACCACCACTAAAGATGCCGACAGTTACAGACGCCACTAGCGAAAGTCTCAGCGGTTCACCTTTTTCTGAGAAACGCTTCCGCCCATAACGATTTTAGAACCAACAAGAGGAACTAAAATGAACACTAGGGAGGGGCTAGGGGTTCTGATAGCAGGTCAGCCCCCATAGAACCTAGTCCGAGAACAACAAAGACAGGTCAAAGTATCCAAACTATAGTAAAGAAAGTGCAATTTAAGTAGAAACTGGCGGCAACCAGGTATATGGCTCACGAAAAAATCGTGGTAGTGAAAGCCTTAAAACCACTACCGCATAAAATCCAAATGTGTCCAAAAAGTAATGCAGGATTTAAGTTGTGTGCCATTTTCATTCCGAAGAGTTGGCATCTTTGTGCAGGGTCACATGTTGTAGTAGATATGTTGCGATTAGACAAAACGGAGCGCTATACTACGAAGGAGCTAGTGAAGATCGTGAAAACAAGTACGGAGAGTGTGTAGCTGAGACTGTGCGGAAATTACGTGGAATTTTCTGTAGAAGGAACGCCAGAATGAAACAACTGTGAAAAGATTAGTTGCCAAGTTTGAACAAACGGGTTCAGTTGCAGACAGTAAGAAAACTGTCCGTTCAGCCGAAAATATTGCTACGGTGAGTGATAGTGTAGCGGAAAACATTGTTTTATATCTACTGGCAGAGAGCGACCTCCTAACCTGTAGGTATTGTAAAGCGTAACTTGTGTTGCAATAGATGCTTGTTGTAGTCCGCAGAGTAGTCGTTTCTCATAACATACATATTTCAAGACATATTAACGTTCTCAGAAATAGATTTATCTCAATGATCGACAAATCGTATATAAAAGAATTCGTCATTCATTCTAGTTAACAAAACGGTTTTCCTGGAAATCATCTTTCACACTGACTTACATTTATTGTCTTTTTATAATAAACTTCATATATTTTTCTACCATACGGCTAGTTTGAATCATGACATTATAAATATACGCCCTCACATTGAAATCTCGACCAGGTTAGAATTGATTTTGATTAACGTAACTGAAATTTAAAAGAAATTTCGTTTCGTTAAAACAGTTATATGTTGTGTTTTATTATATTACAAATACTGTTAAAACGGTTTCCGTGGAGGAAGTGCAAATAAGATTAAGCAAAACTTAAGTGAATGAAAAATAATTTTCAGTTGACGAAAATAGACATAAGTATGTATAGATACATTTAAATTTCATATCTTGTTGTATAAATTATTTATCTTTAATAAATATACAGATATTCCATTTTTCACTATAATGTTTTTTTATACCGAGCGATCCAGAATGATTAAAGCTGACGTCACACGAAAATGTTACCAAAGATATTAAAATTTACTTCCGTTTAATCAAAATTACTTTCCGTTTCCTTAAATTTTCGACTGACAGGATCTGTCAATTCAGAGACGTCCGTGCTTTCTGTGTGTTCTTGCTGTTGTGTTTATTTGTGTTCGCCGATTTTGTTGTTAATTTGAATTTATCGTTAATCTTGTTATTTTTATGGTAGGGAAGCAAATATTGCTGGTTTCTTCGATATAAAGTACTCGAACTGTTTTAGGTTAGAAAATGGTGTTTCGTTAGAAGATGATAAATTTATTATAGAGGTCTACTTTCGGAGTGGTCAACGAGATGAAAATGGATGGAATTCTTCAATCCATTCATGTTTTTTGCAATTCTAGAGTTTCCAAATTATGACGCTGCACATTATAACATTTTTGCTCAGCGTGTTCGACGTTTGGAGACACAATTCAGAAATACTGGCAGTGTTTGTAAAGAGAAATCACCTGGAAGAAAATCACTGAAGATAAACTGGAGGATATTAGAGAGCGTTTAGCAGCAAGCCCAACTAAAGCTTTACGACAACTTTCAGCTCAGGCGGGTAAATATTTATAGAACGTTTAAATATGGTTCAGTACACAGAGCTGTAGGAAAATTACATTTACATCCATATAAGACAAACCATTTTGCAACCATTTTTAAATCAGCTACATGATGACGAATTGCACAATGGTTACTTTCAACACGATGGGACAACAACACACACAGCTAACACAACAACTGGAGTTCCTACGAGAATTTTATGTCGATCGCATTATTAGTCGAGGCTTATGGCCTCCAAGATCTTCGGACTTAACTCCCTTAAATGATTATCTCTTTGGAACAATAAAAAATTCCGTATATGTAAATTGTTTACACACAGTGGATGAACTAAAGGACGCCATAACAAATACATTAGCAAATTTTCCTATAGGTAACAATGTTTTATGTTACAATTTAAGAAATTTTAAATCGATTTTTTATTCGCATTTCTAAATGAGGAAAGTAAACGTAAATTCATTTAAAAATTGTTACTTTTACTTTGAAGTTCACATAAGAAAACAAGATAGATAAATAATTAAAAATCAATTCATATGCTAGTTTTGAGGTTAATAATAATAATAATATCTAAATCATTTTTATTTAATCAATTCCTTTAACAAATTAATAAACCCCTTAAATTAATTAATGCCAATATTCTGCTTTTAGTGTTGTATTTTTGTGATTAAGATGAATATGTGACCCTATTGCCACTATACTTAACCCGCCACTGAACGAAGTAAATCACAGTCAGTGTTGCCAACTACGAAAAATGAAAATAATAGGAGAGCGGCACACAAAAAATTTGTAAATAGTAGTGTCATCAATAATTCTGGATCTCTCGGTATAACTATATATAAATATACAGGGTGTCTCCTAACTCTCCGACTGCCAAACTTTTATAGGGAATGCCTTTGTTGAAATTAATGCAAAATGTCCTAAGAAACTAATTAATAATTGTTTTTCACTCCTTCTCTAGTGTTTTAGAAACATTTATTGAAGTCAAAGATTATAGCTTTCTTTAACTAATGTTTCTTGTCATGAAGATACAAATTTCAATCTTATTGTGTTAGTTTTGGTTACAATATACCCTACAGAAGATAACAGTCGAATAAAGGAATATGTAGGTACATGGAGAATATAGACGATTGTGTGTTTATTTCAATAAAATGGAAGTGTTCGCAGTAATGTGCAAAGAATTCTGTGTATAAAACTATATTTTTGGGAAGAGTTTTAACTCTAGGATGAATGACTTTTAATAATATTAGAAATTTATGTGCAGACACTATATTCCATGTAATCTTCAAAATATATTTAAGAATATCTACCATGATCAATTTTTAATAAAATATAAGATAGGTCCTTCAAAAATAGTTTTTTCTAATGTTAGGCGTAAGATTTAGGTACTGAAGAACAAAATCACAGCTGTCAGTGCTTTTGGACAAAACAAACCTCAAATTCCCCCAGAATTGAAACCTTTCTGTCTTCAACATTTGATTTCAAAGATAATTTGACTATCATGAGTTACGTACCAAAGAAGAATAAGGCGGTTATCTTTCTTACAATTATTCGTAATAATTAGTTCAATGCATCATGATACTGCAATTAAGGACATTCACAGAAAGAAAAAAACAGAAATGATACTATTTTGCAACAAAACTAAATCAGGAGTGGACTCTCTTGAACAAAAAGTACGTACTTATACCTGTAAGAGACAGACAAGGAGATGGCTATTACTTTTATCGACTAATATAATGGATACTGCAGCTGCAAATGCTTTCTGCTTATTCACCAATCAGCATCCAGATTATCTAATGGAAAACCACATAGAAGGATTTTCTTGAAATAGTTGTCCCTGGAACTAATACGAGCACTCATGGAATCCAGAATCAAGAAGCAAAATTTACAAAGAAATGTCCTTGAAGCAATGGCTCGGTGTGGAGTCAAATGGTCGCAGCAGATGGATATAATGCCAAGCAGAAGATGAGTTTTGTGTCCATGAGTGAAATAATAAATCTGTCAATAATTCTAAGTCATCATATATAAAAATAATTTTAAGTCCACATGACTTTACCATTAGGAAGATTATGTAAGGTAAAGTTATGTTTCAAAATGTGGTAAAGCAGTAAGAGAAGCTGCGGTACTAGATGTGTCAAAGGTGGGGTTCAATGCGTTTAGTAGTTGGTTGGAGTAGAGTGTAGCAATGAATTAAAAGATATAATTGAGAACATATTGTTTTCTTCGTGTAGACTGTACTATATTGAGTCGAATAGACAAAAAAATGTTTAAATAATAGTACAAATGTCTAATAGATACAAATATAGAAGAAACTAAAACTACATTCATGTTCTTTTTATTTTAAACTATCAACCCGCCCCGGCTTCGCACGGGCAAATATAAAATAGCCCATGTTACTCCGAGGAGATGTAGCTTTTGGTAAAATTGGTAGAGTAGTTTTTGAGTTAAATCGTAACAAACAAAAAATCAATCATCTTTCATCTAATGCGACCCTAATATAAATTTATTTTAAAATAATTCACGATATATCTATATACCTAAAGACAACAAACGAACTCAAAACTAAAAATGCAAAACTTTTAAATTTAAAACAATATAGGTAACTACCAACAATGTGAAAACAAAACGAATTAAATTAAAGTACCTATGTTCAGGACTATCAATTTTAATTAATAAATAAGTAGTTAGGTATCTAACTACCTAAAGAAAACAAACACGAAACAAAAATGCGACTATGAAGTTTTAAATGATTCACAATAAGAAAAAAACAAACAAATTATTAAAACTCAATGAAATAAAAGTATGTTTGCAAGTATCTATGTATGTTTCGACTACCTAAAGACAACAAATATAAAACAAAAATGTGACTTTAAAATATCGAACGCAATTATAACTTTCCAACGACACCCAGAAAGAAAACACAGTCGTCAGTCGTCACCTCCATTCGCTCCAAGTAAGTTTATTAAAGGATCACGCGCGCGTTATCGTTCGGCTTATTAGCTAAACAGGCTTATCTTTAACATATAGACATATGCCATCGCGGACTTTTCTGTAGACCTATATAAGATACACAATTCCACCATACATTATTTTGTTATATCTCAAAGGGTTTAGGCAGCGTTTTCGTTGAAAGCTCGCAGACGGCTTATTTTTTTCCGACACCTCCAACAAATATCGTTAATGTATACAAAAACTTAACAAATTATATACTAAAACCTTCCTCGAGAACTACTTATCCATTGGCGAAAACAGCATGACAATCGGTGCAGTAGTTTTTGAGTTTATCGCGAACAGACAGACAGACAGACGCGGCGGAGGACTTTGTGTTATAATATGTAGTGAAGTATTTCATATTTCGCCGAAGCATATTATGTGAGAGTGGAAAAATAATATGTATTAAATAAATTGCAACTAGATGTATTGAGGGATACATGATGTAAGGTGACAGAATGTGTCAATTACATATTTTTGGCAATATATCAATAAATTAGAAACAGCCCACAGCATTTTGCTACACATTATTGAATCATTTTTTCTCAGCATATGTTATTTCACTTTGTGAAAACACGTTAAATTATGGATGTACAGAACGTTTTTAAAAAACGTTACGCGCGTGGGTACTACAAAATACATTATAAGTTAGATTATAGAAACTAATTTCCATTTAAAGATTTTATACAGGGTGTACCACCTAGGAGGGATTCTTCTGTAACTCTGCAACTGTAAAATTTATAAAAAAATGGTTTTAATAAAAGTTGCCTGGAATCATGTGGGCCATGTAAAGAAAATATAAGCATTGAAATTCGACAGTAGAAAGTTATTACGTAATTTCTCTTAGGTCATAGAGATTCATAGTGGCAATGAAATTTTTTTGCTATTATTTCCAGTGCACTGAAGAAAATAGTTTTCTTCGGTTTTTGAACGGAGGGCATTGGCAAAATCTATTACTTAACTTTTCATTCACAGCAAATATGTCCACAGAGACTTATTGATTGTTTTATAAGACAAGTACAAGTAGTTGAATCGCGAATATCCAAAATGCAGCTGTTCTAAGATCTAGTCTAGTGCAACAACGTATCAATAACAACTGCATTTATAACAGAGAATATATTACTCACAAGCAGTTGTTTACCAGAGGCTGAATCAGAAGCACATTGGGAAAAGTACTGGTAAAATTATTAATATCTCTATAACTACTCATATAATTCTCCAGAGGTACGAAATAAATATTAATGCTGATGTCCCTCATCGCTTGATCAGTTTATAGAATGTAAGATGTTAGCATAGTAACATGAATATTGTTTTAATATTTTTAAAATAAACTTTCAAAGTTTCGTAACTGGAAGAAAAAAAGCGAGACGTGTTTACTTTATCAATTTTGTTCATCACTCTTTTATTAATTAGACTATACATTTTTGAGAGTTTGGTAATAAATAAACTGTTTGTAATATTTTGATGGACTCTATAAAAATATCAAATGATTCCGACCTTGTTGAAATTGTTGAAGTTGTAGTTTGAGGGATATTGGCAGTAATGAAATCTGAACATTATTCGGTATTACTAATATTTTTGTTGTTAAAAGTATGTAATTTATAAATATTTATTTTGGTTGAGGGTTCAGAATGTCATTTGAGCTGTGAAAAAACAACCCGGGTGTTTTATTTATTTTCGTTTTTCGCTTTTTCTAATTTAGAATTTTATTAAAATTCAACGTTGACATTTTTTTTAATGACCACAAAAATGTTGAACACATGTTCCTAATTCGAATATATAAATTCAATTAATTTTACATGAAACATAAATTGCCACAAAAATTAAAGTCAAAGTGTGTTTCGTCTGCCTCAGCTACAAAAATAAATTATAACAGAACTTCAGGAATTCAGTGTAACATTTTCAGGCGTCGTGTCTTCACATATTCTCGTCAATGAAATTCCCATTCTGTAACCATTTCTATATTTAATTTTTTGTAATAAATAGTTTTTGTTTGGGCGGTTTTTATTCGCCAGGCCATCAGTTATTTTGCTTCATTGTATAGGAATTCGAAAGGTTACGATTTGAGGGAGCAGTTAAATTTAGATTTGGTAGGCAAACAATTAATACTTTACGGACTTGTGTTAAAAACACGCCCAAATACTTTATGAATGCAATAAATATTATGTTGGAAAGACTTTTGGACCTGAACAAAGAGTACACGGAAGCACAAGAGTTTGAGATACTAAAAATTTGCGATTATTACATTTGGGAAAATGGTCAGATAAATCAATGAAGTTCGGCCAAAATATTGGAGAAGGAAAATAGTACATTTAAAAGAAAATTAAAACGGATAACGATTATTTTGTTGGATGAAGTAAGATGTGTTTCAAAAAGTCAATATATTTTCAAATATGTCAAGAATTTAACAGAATAAGAAGTTTACATTATGAAGCAACTGAGGTCATGTAAAGTTGGTTTAAGGCTGCACCTAAAAATTGTGTTACAAAAAGCATATACACAGGTGAACATATATGAACAGGTACTCCAAGATGACACGAAGCAAGAGGTCTCAAAATATGTTATTAAACAAGTGCTGTTATTGATTGCCTTTCCCTTGTATTACTAACCAAAAATACCAAAAAACTACTCTAAAAATTTAAATGATTGAAAAAATTGTTTACTATAGGCATAGGCATATGTATTAAACGAATTCGTGTTATTTATTATATATTTATTTTATCTGACAAAAGTTTCCAAACGAAAGGTTTGTCAAATAAATATCCGATTCAACGCATACTATACAATGTGCGAATAACTATGTACAACACAAACAAACAATTGTTCTGTCTGAAGCTCGAAACTATGTCAGCAATTTAGTGTGTGGTCTCCACTTTGGCACTGGAGCGAATGTAAAACGAACAGCTTTAGATATTAGACAAGTTAAAAATATTTTGATCAGTTACGACGTCCGGTTCTTCACCTTTAAAAACGGCTTAAATCAATAAGCGATAACGTTTTACGGCTTTTTTAGAACATGACGTCGAGAATAATTTATTTGTTAAAATAAATAGTTATATGTCTTTGAATTCGTACTTTTAAATTCACAAGTATTAAGTCTACGTCTTTGTGAAAAAAAAAACGGGCGTTGATAAAAACAAAATGATAGTGACGCTACCAGTTCGTCATACAGCAACAATTTGTTTTCAGATTATTTGCTACGTGTGTTCGGAATACCACCTGGCGCAATAATGAACGCTTGGTGCAACAAGTTAATAGTGTTCGCTAACAGAGGTCGCGATTAGCAATTCGCTCACTAATCATTGTGCCTGATTGACCTAATTTTATTAGGCATATGAGGTATCATTTTATGCAGCAAAAACTTTTTATGATCAGATAATACACATATACATAATCTAAGATTAACGTTTGGGTTTTTATAAGAAAAGGATGAAGTAGAGATACCATATCAATAATATTAAAGGAACAGTTAAGTTATATTAAGATGAATATCCAGCACGACATTTAGACCAAGAAATAAAGATGAAAAATCATGGAAAACTCGTAAAAATTACTGGGCTTGAGATGGGAATTTTAGTTCATTATACTGAATTTATTCTTTCGGTCTCATTCACCCAAGTGAATCATTCACTTGAATGATTCATTTGATTCAGCTAGTCAGAGAAAATCGTCTTGCGTCTTAGATCGTTCTAGACCGGGAATATGAATACTATGATATGAAAATGGTTCCATATATCACTCCTTTTTTTCGATGATATTGTTCTGCATCTAATTCAATTCATATATTTTACTATTACATTACAACATTTCTAAAATTTACCTACCTTATTCCTACAGCTTTAGCTAGTTATCAAAAGTTTAAAAAACCGTGGGGAAGCACAGAAACAAAAATGTGTAAAATATTCCAAACAAAAACATAGTAATATTTATAATGGTCTACGAGTTTTATAGGGTCTCTATGTTGATCCCGCTTAAGATAATGAATGTTGCTAATATATATAAATATGTGTATACTACGTAAAGTCAAGAAAGAATACTCTTGGTCAGAGAAACGACATCATTCATATACCTATAGTACAGACATCTAGAGTTGTTCACAGCTTATAATGAAGTTAATGTGTATTTTTATACGTTTATTAAATTTTGTATAATCTCATGCCTATTTGATATCAGCTTACAAATGTCTCATGGAAATATAATATAGTAACGTGTTATTTAAGTTTAAATTGCCTCGTTGCTTGATGCAGCTGCATTTGTCTTCTCTCTCATTCTCAATCTCATTGCGAGGACGCAAACGACAGGACAAACAGTCGGCGACCGACTTGTTTAAATTGTGAATTATGAAATTCAGTGACTTTATGAATCGGTACCAACTTATATACTTTTAGTCCGTACTGAATGATTCAGTCCTGCGAGAGAGAATGATTCATTTGATTCACTGAAGTGAATAGTTCGATTGTACTAGTTCGTTCGCGAACTACCCATCTCTACTGGGCATGATTTTATTATTGGAAAGTCTTGGGAATGATAATACAAGAAGCGTCTCATCAAATGGGTCATGAAAAAAAGTATAGCGTCATTGTTTTTTATCAACAAATAGGTCAAGAAGTCGCCATTTTCTACGCGTTATTGTAAAAAAACTGTTAATTTTAGCAAAAAAGTTCAACAGACGATTTGATCTAGAGAAACTCATCTTTAAAATGAGACTTTATAAGTTAAAATTGCTTTATAAACAAAAAAGTTATTGCAAAATTGCTTTTTCTTTAATTGTTAATAACTTTTTAAATAATTAATAAAATCTTACCAAACTTTCCCAAAATGTGAGTTTTTATATCTTTAAGAGATGTGCAAATGATGAGCTCGATCGGTCAAATAGTTTGTGCAAAATTGCTTTTATTTATCCCATTTTTGCAAAAAAGGCCCCTTTTCAAATGACTATTCCGGGGACAGGGTTATGACTAAAACATTCTTTTTGGGCTCATTTTCTTCGAAGGGACACCAAGTATCCTCTAGTTAAAAAAAATAATTTTTTCGAAAGCTCACAAAAAATCTACAAATTGAAAAAAAATAAGGTCCGGAGTTAGCAATTTTTCTTACAACTAAATTTGAAATTTTTTTTTATTTTTTTTTAACTATAGGATACTTGGTGTCCCTTCGAAGAAAATGAGCCCAAAAAGAATGTTTTAGTCATAACCCTGCCCCCGGAATAGTCATTTGAAAAGGGGCCTTTTTTGCAAAAATGAGATAAATAAATGCAATTTTGCACAAACTATTTGACCGATCGAGCTCATCATTTGCACATCTCTTAAAGATATAAAAACTCACATTTTGGGAAAGTTTGGTAAGATTTTATTAATTATTTAAAAAGTTATTAACAATTAAAGAAAAAGCACTTTTTCCGTTTAATTTT
>NW_019416486.1:3935260-3987601 GCF_000390285.2 Anoplophora glabripennis
TTTTTTTTATTTTTTCATACTTTTTATATAATTATGGATTTTGTATATTGATTAAAGGATTAATTATTTTGTAAAATTATTATTAATATATTTATTTATAATTAGTATAAAAATATATAAAACATTTTCATAGATACTGACAGTAAAAATGTTTTTTTACAATTCATTATAAATTTCAACTTCAATTTGGGGGTATAATTCCAAAGATTAAATATATGTCTCTGAAAGAAAATGAGGGTTGCAATTTAAAATAAGCCGATATTAATGTTATCAGTTTCTTATGGAAGCATTGAGTGCGACAAGTTACAGAGGGCATTACGGATCATCCCAGAGTCCATTGACCACCATTTCACCATAAAATTAAACTTAATAAAACACAACACTGTACTATACAAATTTTGTTTCAAACCGATAGATTGAAAACTAAAATAAAAGTAATAAGATGAAGCGGTGACATTTTCGGTCATTCTCTTTTCGACAAATTAGATTTGGTCGTTTGTTTTTTGGTCCTCTAGGGCCCTGTTTCCATATTTTATTAAGTGGATTAATATTCTGTTATTCACTTAAACTCGGTCAAGTCAGAGGTCCCTGATACTTAAATTCACAAACTGAACTGATTGTTTAAAAATAATATAGTTACAAATATTACAATAATAAAAACTCAACATAGGTACTTATTAAAATTAATTTACCTTTAAGGCAAATTGAAAGTACAGGGGCTAATAATAAGAGATATCTGATTTAAAAGAAACTTCTAGTAAATACTTATTTATACATCTTATATTTATATTTGGAAGATAGTAAATTTTTTTTGTGTAAGTCAGAAATAAACTGACATTGAATTTTTACCACTCCTTTATTTATAGTGTACGTTTCTGTGTATTTTTCCCGAATTGAAAAATAAAAATACATTTCCTAAAACTTTCCATCAGCCTGTGGTTTGGTCCAAACAACAAGTTACACAATGATTAGTTCATTTGGGAGCGTAGAAATTGTGATATTGTTAATATAGGTATTTGGCGTCGTGTGCTATGCTGATAACATAATTCTTTGAATATTTTTGAAAACATTTTTGGCCCGTGGTATTCAGTGATCTTGAAACTAGTTAAAGGTATTTTTATATTGGTGCGAACTAGTATGTATACAAATACTTTGTCTTTAGTCCGAAAATTATTTATTATAACACTGAAACCAATTTTGTGTTGAATAAATTTCTATCAGATCATAATTTTGCCAATCCCCGATTTCTGATATAGTTCCAGTAAATAAATTTTCGATTTGAGATGTTTTTTTTCGGTTTTTATCACTATCGACAATTGTGTTAATAGTTAAAATTTGAATGTTTATGTTTTGAAGTATCCTGTATAAGTTAACTTTATCCCTTGGCTAAATGTATGGAAAGCAACGATTTGTTTTCAGATTTTTTACCTCAGTCAATTTTTAATTTATTATCTTTATCAGATATAGATTACAACTTTTACGGCTTACTGCCTGATAGATCCTATGTATGGAAAAAATATGCAAAAAATTTATAGTTGTTTTACTGTCGACTATACACAGAAAATACAACTAACTATAATTTGTGTTACAAATTACCAATAAATTGTACTTAAAATGTAGCATTTAATTTTTATACACATAAAAACTAATAAAAACTAAAAACTTCATGAATTTTTTACAAAAATTACTACAAAAAATTCTGTTGAAAATTTTTTAAAATGTTTTGGTAAATGCCTACAAATTTTCTATAAATAAACCAAATGTTATGTCCAAAACCTTTTTTAATGAAGCAACGTTGTTCCTAGCAGACAAAACATTTTTAAGTGTCATCTTCCTCTTTATTATCATTATCATAACCCCACAGTTAAATTAAATTAATTTACATTAACATATTGTCTATACACAAATTCTTCGTTGCTTCCTTTCTAGTTGGTGTAAAATCAAGTGACTTCTGGATGGCAAACCCATTTCCAGTTTCAGTCAAAACAATTTTAAGGTTCAGTCAAAATAATTTTCAGTTCCAGTCGTCAGTTTCGGTTCCAAACACAGAAGAATCCTCTTCCTTCTTTGCTTCCTGTTTATTTTTTTTCTTCTTCATCTTAGTGTAGATCTATGCCTTTGAAAGGCTTCGTTATTACAGTTTTTCAACATCTTTGGTTGCATCCTGCAATTGTTATTAATTTGTCTTGCTTTTTAATTAAACAAAAAGAAATTGAAATAGTTTCTTAAAAAAATCCCTAGTAAGTATAGTTATTTTGTGAATTTCGTTAATAATATGTACATGACATATCTAAAATATTTTTGTAAAAATTTCATTTTATAGAACATAATTCTATTAAAACAAGCAAATAATATGTCGACGGGTGATAATTATTAAAATATATGAATCTGATATATCAAAATATATATTGAGGCTATGACATTTTAAAGTTGTCCTGGAGGTGTAATTTTCTAGTTAGATACCAATTTGCTGAAGAGAGTCTTAAAAACGTGCATAGGAAATATTTTGTTCTATTCATAATGGGATAAGTTTCAGGGAAATACGATATTTATTTCTTTAAGCTTCTGCTGCGTAAATAACCAAATTGTCAAGTCGACTTAATAAAAATGTTTTATCATGTAGGTATATAAAATTCCAGATGAGCAGTATGTTATGTTTTGAGACATATAAAAATATGTGGTATGTGACGACACTAAAATAAATCTTTACACTAACCGAGGGCATGAATTTCGACTATTTTTAGCATATTTGCAATTAATGAAGGCTTGTATGATGTAGTAGGAGCTAAACAGGCGCCTGTACTATTTTTATCTTTTACTACAACACTCGCGATTGGAAAAATGTGTCACAAATCTATGCTTTATAAAATATCGGGCCTCAGAAGAAGAAACTTGTTGTTTTAAAATTTGTAGAACAAATATTTTTTTCCTTTCAAATATTTCCGGTGTTTACCCATTTTGATTTAATACAAAAAAGTTTTATATACAGATAGAAAAACAGGTTATTTACTTAAGTAGGGTTATTAGAAATAATACTGTTTATATTATCTGATATTTTTAAATAGTAAATACAAATAATTATTTTTCTCGAAACTGTCATAAAATGTCCTGTTGCCTGTCAAACACAGTTAAATGGAGGGAAAAGACACTTTTGTTTCGGGAAAGAAAAGTAAGTTTATTTGAATATCTTCAATAATCAGGCTTCAATAATTCTTATTGAAAACTTATTTATTACAATTAATCAAGTTTTACTCAAAATAATCTACTGCCATTATTTTCTTTGTTCCAAAATTGCAAATATGAGTTCACATTATTAGAGTGGGTCAAGTTTCTTCTCAGATGTGGAGGCAAGATAATCTTTTATGACTGTATTTTGTTCTGAATTTCCAGTTGTGGTGCAAAAATAATTTTTCGATGAACTATCCATTATCAATGGTCGTGCAGCAACTGAATCAAAAACTGCAACCACTTTCAGATACAGATATTCTATTTGACACTTCTATTCTCAATACAGTCTTCAATGTACGTTTCCACTATTGAGGTAGAGCATTTGATGGAGGTAATATATGCTCCCTAATCAGCTAAAATTGTCGTAGAATAGCATCTGAAGCAGGGGCCCATATAGCCTGACATTCAAATATGCAGCGATTTCTCTTGGAGAGCTTCTTATTTTACCAATACCAACCACTTGATTGCCACAAAGGCTCAAAGTATTTTCAATACAATGTAATATGACATATATCTGAAATAAAAATGTCCTCTGAGTATAAGTCTTGTCAGGAATTTTAATGAAACCGCATAATCTTTGTCTTCTATATCTTGTACTGTCATTTTTGGTGGCTCTCCAAAGGTAAAAAACGACCTTTCGCTGATAAAGTAAGCAAATTTATTTATTTTTATTTATACCTACCTGTTTATTTATTTGTTTACGATGAACACGCCTATGACCAGCCGACGAAAATCCCAATCTATAGTTATCAGTAAATAACAAG
Organism: Anoplophora glabripennis; assembly: GCF_000390285.2. Lineage (NCBI taxonomy): Eukaryota > Metazoa > Arthropoda > Insecta > Coleoptera > Cerambycidae > Anoplophora > Anoplophora glabripennis. The sequence goes on from NW_019416486.1 coordinate 3,939,253, forward strand.
ATTCAAAGAGATAAAGCTAACTTAATTAGAGCCTACTATAACAGGAATGTTAAAGATTGTCTACAGGGTGTAACGTAAAGGTTGGGAATAAATTAATCGGTGGATTTTTTAGTTTAAAAAATTATTTTTTGTCATATGAAGTTATGCTCTACGGGTTTTCTTTTCCAAGCTACAGGGCGCTAAAAAATATCGAAAAATTTAGTTTTTCTCCAATAACTTTTNTTGACGGAGGTAATATATGCTCCCTAATCAGCTAAAATGGTCGTAGAATAGCATCTGAAACAGGGGCCCATATAGCCTGACATTCAAATATGCAGTGATTTCTCTTGGAGAGCTTCTTAGTTTACCAATACCAACCACTTGATTGTCACAAAGGCTCAAAGTATTTTCAATATAATATATCTGAAATAAAAATGTCCTCTGAGTATAAGTCATGTTAGGAATTTTAATGAAACTACATAATCTTTGTCTTCTATATATTGTACTGTAATTTTTGGTAGCTCTCCAAAGGTAAAAAGCGACTTTTCGCTGATAAAGTAGGCAAATTTATTTATTTTTATTTATACCTACCTGTCTATTTATTTGTTTACGACGAACACGCCTATGACCAGCCGACGAAAATCCCGAACTATAGTTATCAGTAAATAACAAGTTAAAAAATAAAGATTCAAAGAGATAAAGCTAACTTAATTAGAGCCTGCTATAACAGGAATGTTAAAGATTGTCTATAAATATTTATAATTTTTATTTCTGAAACCTGAAAAATTACTTATTGGTAAATAAATTGAGGAACATATTCAGATAGTCCCAACAAACATTTTTTCTTTAAAGCCTAAAATGACTCAAATGTGTGGAATTTCGAATTTATTATATTCATATTTATGAACTATTTTTGGAAGCATGGGAGGTGTTTAAAAAGATGCTTGCTTGATATTCTGTTTATAATTAAATCACAGTTACTACGTATATTTAAAAAATATATAGGGTAAAAATTGAAATAGTATTTATCCGGGACGAAATCAATATTTGCACCGTTTGTAATAAAAGATTGCCACAAAAAAGTAGTGTTTTCTAACTTATAAATACAAAAACTGATTTCCAACAAGAATGTGATTCCTCTCAAGCTATCTTAAAAACATTTGAAGAAAAAATCCGAGTAGTTCCAACAAACATTTTTTCTTCAAAGCGCAGAAACGGAGACTATGTATAAAATGACTCAAATGTGTGGAATTTTGAATTTATTATATTCATATTTTAGAATTATTCTTGGAAGCATAGGAGGTGTTTAAAAAGATATTTGTCAAAGTTTGTTATTCTGTTCATAGTCAAATCACCTTTAATGTTTGTTTAAAAAATTATATGAGGACATTTTTTGTATTTATACTGTTTAAAAATAAAAATTGTATTTTTTCTTCTTCTTGTTGCATTTTGTATGTACATTCAGTGGAAAATACACAATACACAATGAGTTGATGATGACTGATGATGAGTGTAACATATTTTGTAATTACTAGTTCTGTCAGAACTGAACCGCGGGACATAGGCGTACGCATTTATTATTAAAAATCAACAAATTAAATTGTCTACAATACACCACCATAAACACCAACGGATGGGAATTAATTACGCAATATCTGCACTATAACAAAGACAACAGTATACTAATGTGACCTGAACATGAAAAGTATTCTGAGGTAGCGGCTCATGCATGTCTCGGATGATCCGCTTGGCACACCATTGAATTACGACTGCCTCCGAGAGCCTTAATTACTATTAATTATAAGAAAATGTATGTCAACTGATAAAACCCGCAAACTAATTTTTTGATAAATGTGTTACACTTTATTTTCTTCTGATTTTTTATGTCTAGAGAACCATTTCTTACGACGCTACTGCATGACTGTTTTAAACTAGATAATTAATACCGTGTTCTCTTTGATATGTGCTAGTACTATAAACGCTTTTTATTTCTATCTTCACTCAGATGTTGTTAGACAAAATAGCCAATTAAACATATTGATTTGATTTCTGAAATGCTTGATGCACCGTTGGACGTTTGCCAAGTAACTTAGTCACAATCGATAGAATATGCAAAGCACAATTAACTAAAAGGTTTTAAAATATATCCCGAGAGATGATAATTTATCCGTCTTAAAAAATATCAGGTGGATATCCTGGCAAATATAAACAATTTTCGTAGTTCACTAGGGTACATTTTTTTTTGTAATGATGTTTCTTTTTTATTTTATTTTATTGCTCATAAGGCGGCGAAGAATTTTTTCCACAAAGTAGTAGAGCTTCCCACAGCGAAACTCAAAATTTCATAATAAAATTTTTAAAAACTAATAAAAAACATCCACGTTCCTATAAATTAAAGGCAGATGTTTGTGTTTGCGTCTAAACAAAGTTGGGCAACGTAGTAAAAAACCTTGTTATATTTATATTGGTTAAATACCTATAAATTTCCTCACTCAACTCGTTTCAGTGAATATAAAATTTCATTTGATGGCTCAGAGGTGTACATGTAAATAGAATCTTCAATCTATACAACTGCAAACTGAAGAAATACATAGGCTGCTGCAAAATTTTGTATATTTAGCTTTTTTTGCGTATACTGTGCCCTCCCCAGTTGTTTGAGGTTAATTTTATTTATTTTTTTATTTATTATTGGTTATTATTAGTTATTAATGGTCGTGGGTTGGATATTTTGTTGCTCTATTTTATGATATTATTTAAGTTGTTATAATTAGTAAACCATGGGCGCCAGTCGAATGAATCGACGAGGAAGGGGAGCAAGATAAGCAAAATAATTATAATAGTTCTAAATATAATTTTAATGTAAAAATTAGTTGGGATTATATAATACAATAGAAATATGTTTCATTAAATAGTACATATAAAAGTTTAGAAAATTTAATTAACTGAAAGGGCCGTCCTTTTCCGTAAGTATAAATTTTGTTTTTGTTATTTTCATAAATAACTGTTTATAAATGTAAATATGTATAATTATAAAAATATATAGTTAAAGTTGCTATTTTAAGGTTTATGTACAATTACAGGTAAGTATTAACATATGAACGTGCAAACTTGCAAAAAAATTGACAAAGTTACAGATTAATATGACAAGAATATTCTAAAAGCGAAGGTAAATTTATGAACGTTTTTCACGTGCTCTTAAGGCTTATAAGATTTAAATTCTAAGTGATCCTTTGCTGGAGAAGACAGTGATGCTGCTCAGTATAATCTGGGTGAAATCCAAGAGATAAAAGAGGAAAATGTACTCACTCATTCACAGGGACTTGGTACCTTACAAGGACATCGTCAGTAGTACATTTATAAGAAAATGGCTGTTCTCTGGTGTGGCTTCAGAATTAGTTCCATTTACTCTTTAAGTTCTGCATTACAGAGGCAAATATTGGCTGGTGGTGTCTGGATACTAAATCTTCGCCAAAGCAAAAGCAGTGATAGTAATTTGTTTTTTGTTTCTTTTCTCCGTATAATTAAAAACCTACAATATATATATAGTTTTGCTTTATTTGGTCTAGATGGAAATGTTATAAACATATTACTCAAATCAAAATTGGATGTGAATATCTATTAAATATAATGTTTTATTGTTATTACCTTAGATCTTATAAGGTTTTACACTAACGGCCAACTTCTTACTGCCTGTGTCTTTATTTTGCGAGATTCTTTTTATACTTACAAAAACTTATCGCTATATGCTGGGAAATATTGTTAGCATTCGAATTGCACATTGAAATTTTATTATGATAATGATGAAACTAAATCTAGAGAAATATCAATAGCTCACACAAAAAAGATAACATATTTAGCCTCTTATGCAGCTTATTTATGAGTACATTATAAATAATACAGGGCGAACCACTTGATAGTGTTACAATACTTTGTTAGGTGGTAAATATTTGTAAAATAAACAAAATAATACGTTGATTAAATATGTTAACAATAAATAACTAGAGTTGACGTTTGATCACACCTCATGGTGGCTAGGATCGCATATTTGGTGTCTCACGATTTTTCGTCTCTTGGGGTCTTCTCGACACGAGTTGGTATATAGGCTTGTCGTTCAGTGTGGTGGTGTATCTTTATGTTCCTCTTTCTCAGTTCGAATTTCGATGTAGGTATTTGAAAAACTTTCTATTTACTTACTTAAATTCGATGCGATTTTTCTTTATGCCTCCAGAATCGACCTCCGTCGATGTCATCTAAAGTGGTTCTGATGGTTGGTGGACCACAGGCTCTCGAGAATCGGCAATTACTTTTGCTGGGGTGGTCATCGCGATGGACTGTGGACAGTTTCGTAGCTGAGAATGAAAACCGATTTGAAATACGACAGTACTGACAGTGCTAAACATATTTATCTCGACAACGCCTAATTTTATTTTTCTCCAACCGTAAATTTATAAGTCCTGTCACTTTTTAATTGTATTTGCAGTTCGGTGATATTAATATACAATTATTTTGATAATTTTCTGTTTGCTCTCAATGGTCACACAAGGTTTACATCCTTAGAGCCCTTACAACTAACGTGACCATATCTACCTCGTGATGTCACATGTAAAACTGATTTATGGGCGATTTGCTCGCGAGCCTTGTGTCGTGGGAAGCGGCTTTACGATACTAAACAAATTTATAACAAGCATTTAATACTGCCTCTGTAACCTACTTTACTTACTCTTGTTTAGTTATAACTATTTCCATGCAGATATTATGAATGAGTGTTTTGTATTGAATTGGCAAAAAATAATTTTAAGAATCGTCACTCTTGTTATTGAATGTAAAATTAGCCCGAAGGTATTTTTAAATTACATCGGGGTGTTTAAATCCAGCATTCGTTTTAGACGGCTTGACTCTGCTACTATTATTGGATGGAGTAAATCAAACTACAATAAAGAGAATGAGACGCTAATTCTGACAATTATAAAGGTGGTGAAATGTGATTTTATTGCTTAGCAGAGTGAAATGTCAGTTTTTTTTTAAATTGCGTTTTAGTGGTGACAGATTATTACAAAACTTAAGGCGTAATTTAACACGCAGTAGAAAACAAGAAAAAAAACGAAATATGTTGATTTTGGTATATGCAATTACGTTAAAAATCCGTAGTAAAGTATGAGATAGAAACAAGAATAGTTATTTCGAAAGTAGAAGACCCCCATTGTAACAAAGTAATTTAAGTAAAGTGCTGTTACCTTATCCATATCTTTTTTTTTAATATTATAATATAGCATATGAAATTTTACTTGTAAAATATTTTGCGTTTTTTTCTGCCTGAAGTTCTAAAATAGCAGTTTAATCAAATTTAGACAATAAGTTTTTAAAAATGAATTTTATTGTAGATATTCTAATATATATTTTTTATGTATGCTAATTCCTTTTAAGGAAAAAAAATATAATTTTAAAGTAATAACTTTATTATTAAATTTAATTGGATTAGTTTACGATTATATATAAAAAGACAATAATGTATTATGATCGAGCATGTCAAAGCCTTGTTAATGTTCATTTGCCAATTTGGCTTATAATGTAATTTATTTTTCCTAAATCGCGATTGGGGCAATGGCAATAACTACACCGGCACACGTACTCGAGTACGAAGATATAGACTCGGTAGTGCCACTCATTTTGATGACAGTAATCGATAAAACACACTCTTAGACACCGAAGTCAGAATTTATGCAGAACCGACCAGTAGGTATCTTGTAACATTTATATTTAGGGTGAAAATAGACCCAAAAACCACTCAATTTAACGAAAGAAGGAGTCTTCGCTTTACTCAGACTAACGAAATTATGGTTAATCTTTATTTGTAGAGCATCTTTCTTCTTCTTTTTTCGTTTTTTTTTTGTTTTCGGTCCAATAATAGTCTGCTAATATATTTATTTTAAATTTTCCTTGATATTGCTTTTCTATTTCATTGAGGTCATGTTATTCATCTGAGGGAACCTTTTGCCCTGTTCTTCACTCTGTTCTCCCGCATCGTTTCGTGGATAGAGGGCGTTGAAGTAGGATTTTTTTCTCATGTCAGATTTTTCGGTTTGGACTTTTTTGTGTGCCTGATATTCTATTAATTAAAATGGCCAATCTTAAACATTGGCAGCCAAACATTGTCTAAGAGTGTGTTTTATCATTTGGCATCAACAAGAATAGCACTAACGGACTCTACATCTTCGCATTGGAGTTCTATTATTCTTTCTAAGATAACACTGGGCGACACCACTGCAATGTTTGTCAAAGATTATTTCCAGCAATATAGTGAATCACTATATTCTAAACAGAAATTTTCCAAACGTGTAATTAAAGAATGGGCAACATAATTAATTTTATAAATGTTATTAAATCCATCAGTCTCAACTCTTTTAGATGTTTCTTATATGAGAAATGTAAAAATTAATAAAATAATAGGATTAATAAAAAATTAAAAGTAGATAAGAATTTAATGATGTCATCAGGATCTGCTAGTTCATCAAGAATTAGAGTTACCCACATTTTTTTTTAGTGATATTCATGCGTTTTAGCTCATCCAAGTATATTTTAAGTTTAAATCACCAAGTTTATAATTAAGTTAAATTCGTCTTTAATTATTACATTAATATTAATGTAATTGTACCATGTTTTGTATTCCTATCAGTGTAGGAAACTTTTAGTGGACTTGAATGTATTTAATTTCTTTTTACCTAATTGACATTAACAATTTTAAGATATCTGTTAACCAGGGAGCGTCAACTTTAGGTTTTATGTAAGTTTTCAAACAATTCTGAAGGCAACCAGACCTACGAAGTCTCGAATACCTGAATGTTTTTTGCAACTGTTCATATACTGGCAATATGCCTGTGATATCTCAAATAAATAACAAAAATTATCCAATAAAGTTAAATAGAAGTAAAAGATTTTATAGTTCCGATCAAGAGAACATCTAACATATATCTAGTGGATTGTTCAGAATATATGGACGTCAACTTTTATCCTTGAACAAGCAAAATGCAGGCTTAATTCTTGATTTTTCATGTCGAATTCCGTTTCTAAGCGAACGAATTATACGTACGTAATATTTTTTAAAAGCAATTTAGTATTGTGCCAAGTCAACAACATTTTATGATTTTTGCTATGCAACGGTCTGTTATAAAACCGTATCGATTGTGATACATATTAGAACAACGTTTGTCTATCTACTTCTCTATGCCGCTAGTTTTTTGTTAAAATTTTATATTTATATTTATATGAGTCTGTTCTTCATGTCACTAGTGTATGAAATGAAATGTTGGAAGTAATTTTTGTTACAACCTTGCTAAATATTAAAACACCTCGCAATATCTGTCTGAGAGAATAAATTATACAGATTTTTAAAAAATATATACACATAAATTATTTTAAAGGCAGAGGGTTTTGGTAAAACAATTTTTATTTCTATCTTTTAAACGGGTTGTGTAAATGAATTCAACTCAGGATTCCTAATATTTCTAATTGCCTAATAAGTCTGTACGATTTGAATATAGTAATGATAAACCACTGTTGAAGGTAGAGACGAATAGTCTTAATGCAAAAATTGGCACTATGGGAGACAGAATAACAGAACATGCTATATTAACTATTTAATTAAATCTATTTATTAAGAGAGGTTTTTTTTGACACCCTGTATTAAAGTTCATAGAATAATAATATTAAAAAGCTGTCTTCTTTACTAACTGACAGTTTACAAAAAGCAACGGAGAGTTTCATTTAAAAACAAACCAGACTATAGTTGACGTCCTTAATGTCTTTCTTGGTAAATTTGTTGGCTCACATATTGAAAGCGTATAAAATTATTTCTGTCATCTTTCGTAAAACGGTTTCACAGAATTTGTTATTTCTTGAAACATAATATAAGTACAAAGAGTTATAAAGTTTTTTTAATAAAGTTTGTAAATAGAATAAACATTGGTTAGGTAAAACATATAATTTACATTTTTTTACATAATTATTTTATTGTACTTTTGACATTTTCATTTTAAAATTTCTTTTTTTTTTAAGATTTGTGTTTGTAATTTATATCTATATAATAAATTTGTTTTGTCAAGGAGACCATTTAAAAGCAATTTCAAGTAAAATGCAGAAATAGTAAGAACTTTCTAGTGTTGACCTTGGTAAAGGGTGATTTTGAAACAACAAAAATATAAGATATTTTTTCTGAAAGATTATTTAATTATTTTAATATACAGAGTGTCCCGTTCATGTTTCAAAACAACTTGTGTGCAAGTTCCTCCTGGAAAAATAGTAGGGATAGTTCATGTAAACTTTTTTTCTTAGACGCCTTGTTTTCGAAATAAAGTGTGTTGAATTTGTTACTTTCCAAATGGTCTTCCTTAATTCCTTAATTAAAAATGTCAAAATTTGTACACGAGTCAACATCAACTGTGGGTTAAGAATAATATGAAAAGCAGTGTCGCCGATATATTAGTAATTGGAGGGGTACAATCGAAAAAAAATGTTAAAAGTCAAAAATTTATTACATTTCTAAACGGTTCTGTAAACTCTAAAATATACTACAAAAAAAAGGTATACTTGTCGAAATTCGGTAGCATGATGTACATTTTCGAGAAAAATGAAGTTGCATAGAAGAAAATAGTGGACAATTTCAACATCTACTGTAGTATTTCGAGTTTTGCTCATTTATTTAATTGTGCAGCTGTTTTGTTCTGTATGTCTCCGAGTCTGTTTCCTAATATTTTTCTGTTCTTATCACTTTTTTTAAGCATTCATGTCCATCAACAATTCTGTCCATTCAACAATTGTCTATTTTAGTAATGGTAGTGTAGTAGTTTACAGAATCTAAAATTAGTTAATAATAGATAATTAATTACCATAATCTGTTTATTTTGATTTACTTTTTTAAATGTTAGTTTACAACAAACTTAAACTTAAAATAAATTTTAATTTTTTTCTGTAGTTAATAATATGGTTTACAATTTAACTGTTTCATGTGATACGTAAGAAATTAAAATTATAGTCATAAATACAAATACTGTTGGTAGCTAAATCTCTTCAGCTCATTCAATGGTAAGGTCCTCTTTCAATTTAATATTTTGTATGTACTTGTGCCGCTTTCTATGAGCAAAAAAAATTCAACAACTTAATTTTTCTCGAAAATGGTAAATGCTACCGAATTTCGACAAGTATGCCTTTTTTGTAGTATCCTTTAGAGTTTACGTTTAGAAATGTAATAAATTTTGACTTTTAACATATTCTTCTTCGATTATACCTCTTCAATTACCTGTATCGGAAACACTGCTTTTCGGAAAGAAAACGTTTGCACATTATTCTTAACGCACAGTTGATGTTTACCTGTGTACAAATTTTGACATTATCTTTAGCCGATTTAGAGATAATTAAGGAAAACCATTTGGAAAGTAACAGCTTCAACACACTATCTGGAAAACGGGCGTCTAAAAATACTTAACATGAACTATCCCTATTATTTTCCCATGAGGAGCTTGCACACAATTTTTTTTGAAACACGAACGGGGCACCCTGTATATGTAGGTATGCGTTTTTGTATTAATAATATCATTTTTTATTTCCATTTTAATTTATTCATTACTAACTGCTTAATAGATATTGCTCGAGATATTGCTGGTATAATTCAATGCTAATTGGCGATATTAGGTACACTATAGGGTAGTTGTTTCTCGTAATATCAACAATTAAGAATTTTGTCTATGAAATTTGCATAATTAGATTTTAGGTATCGAAAAACATTATTAGATACGATAGACATTCATAAAAAAGTAATTACCTACTCTAATGATGCTGGTTTACATGTTCTTAATGATTTTCCTGGTAAAATGACCACCCTACATAATGAGCGTGCGCGAAATATCGTCTTGACCTTCAATCTTTCATTAGAATGGTTTTATGTTTTCAACTTGGTTCATTCGCCATTGTCTTCAACATTATTTTTGCAGCCAATAATTTTTAATTTAGGCGCAACTCCAAGAATTAAAACTGAGACAAATGCTGGGTAAATGGAATTTCAGGAAGACGATGTTGAAAAAATAATGGGTTTTGTTTCTTGTGTAGAATAAAGGATGGATGCTAAATATAACAAGGATGTGTGCTGGTTTTAGTTGCTACACAAATAATAATGAATGTGTGTCCTGTAATATTTCGTTTTTAAAATACTGGTGAACGAAATGAGATAACCTACCTACTTTACATTACTTGATAATTAAAAACGTGCGTTGTTCATATTTGCCCAAGTGTCAGGCATGGCATATTATTTTGATTTTTTCATGGACGTATTTATATATACTTAGTTTTTGTTTTTAAGGTTATACTTAAATCCTTTTAGGTATATAAACAGTATTTACTATTTTTTGTTATTATTGTTAAATAATTTTTTATGTGTTTTACACAGGGTGTAACTGAGAAGCTCGACTAGACTTTAACAGCAGATTCTAATTTCCAAATTATAAAATATTTCTTTAGGTATCTCGAGACACATTTATTGAGAAACAGACTGTTCAATGAATAAAAATATGTCAAATATATAAAAAAATCCTAAAAAGGACTCGAAATGTATAATGAGGAACAGTGAAAGTCCTATATGCCACTATACAGGTTCCATTCTCATATAGCTGGTTTAAAATTAGCAAGTAAACTTACCAGCGAAGAACAATACTTCATTGTTGACGATCTGGATTGAAATTTGATGAAAGATCAACAATTTGCATCACGAAGCAAGACTTCTAACGAATTTTCGGAATGGAATTCTGTTTAGTGGCACAATGAATTTTCAATGTTCCCTATGGTGCATTTAAGTAGGTCTTCTTCGGTTTCCATAGTAAAATGCTTCTTCATCGCAAATTTTAAAAATCGTATAGTGAATATCTATCATAAATATCAATAATCTTGTTGTGAATATCAGGTAAATTGAAGTAAACAAGATAAATTATCCAATACCATTAAATCTGAATAGTAATAAGTTAAACATCTAAATCAAATTAGAGTATATAAAGACTTTAGTAAGCAAAGCAAGTTAAACAAAAAAAAAGCCAAAAAAACAAATGGACTCTAAAATTCGAAGTGTGGTAGTTCCAGTGTGGCTGACAATCATCGTCCTGTAGATTATATTCGTATAATTGTACTTGTATATGTCACGACACATAATCAAATAAGAAATTTCTCTATTCATTTTTCAAAGTGGTATCTGCTACGATTTCATAACAGCAGCACTTGAATCTTGGCAATTTATTAGCGCGTACGGCTGCACTGAACAGGTGAACCTTTTTCAGGACACCTTGGCGCCCTCTCTATACTAATAGTAAAACCTTGCACAACGTGACTTTAATCTTTGTTCAACAAGATGGTAGCAAAAATGTGATTTGATCACTGACATGGAACAACCCTAAACTAAATATGAATAATTTATAAAAAATAATCCGCTGTTGCTATTTTCTATTATATCGAAATATTTGTGACCTTATTTAAACAAAATTTCAGAGGATCTAAAACTAAAATCCCCAGGTTCGGCACCTCGCTTCGACATGACCATTTCTTGGGTTCAGAAGTTTCTGTTCTGATCTGGCTGGCGGAATCCCTAAACATCGAGAACGCTTGAAATGGCTTAACCATGTTAACAGTTAACTTTTAACCTGAATTTACATTTAACCCTTTCAGTACACCTTCCTCTCGTATAACAACCCGAGGGTGGACTAATTAGTATTGTATTAACCTTCGTTTTATGACTGCAATAAAAAGTCCACCTAAAAAACCTCAGTGTTCTATCTATTTTCTTTTTCTCTACAACAACCCAAAGACTTATCTTGGAATTCCTACGCCTTTTCGAACGAGATTCGAGCGTTATTAAAAACATCGATTTTTCCTATTACCCTGGGCTGGCTTGGCGTCCGATAGGTGCCACATTTCAGGACCACATGACAATACATTTCGCAGAAGTCAACTTGATCAAAGTGCTTGGTCTTGTTATAATTACCAGTTTGTGTGAATCTATTAGTTTTTGCTACAAAAGGTTTTTCAGGCAACTCTCTTCACGTCTTTATGGTAATTTGAAAATGTATTTTAATGGTTGTTTCTTAGAAGGGCCTAATAGGATTATTGGGCCTCAATCCTTCTGAAAACTGCCCCATAAATTATACGCGATTGGCATTTGTTACACTAGATATTCACACCCTATATATAATTCTAAAGAAAAGGCGATGAACTATATTATGCTGCACTCTAGCGTCAGCAGTATTCATGAGTCACAGACGGCAGTGCAGGATTATGTTCAGTTTTCTCACGTGTCGGTCGGTGCTGCCGCCGTCGCAAAAACCGAAACTACTACTCGTCCGAAAATACCTCAGCATGCCTCGCTGGTGAATCTAAATAAACAGAGGCTTGCCCGTTCCGCAGACTAATATTAGCTCGGATTATTAATTTTAGTTTATAAAAAACGGTTACGTCAGAACGCAGCTTGTTGTATTGGCTTGGATCCTTTTTGTATATAATTTGTTATACAATATAAAAATATTGCCTTGGAGAAAATCGGGTGAAGCGCGGAAAACGTTTTAAATAGATTTATTTATGATGCTCTGTGCAAAATACTATTTCAATTATTTATGTTTCTTCGCTTCTTTACGTCACCGTTGGAGAAAATATATCAGGGTGTTGTAAAGTAAGATGTCAGTGAAACCAGATGATTTTTTTTAAACTTTACAGTTAGGTAAATGTGGAGTTTTTTTTTTTTTGGAGTTGGTTGATGACTACTGTAAATTATCAATTCTTTTTGCTATTATTATTATTAGTACTTCTGAAGTACCTCAAGGTTCAGTTCTGGGCCCCGCGATTATTTAATATATTGATTAATGTCTCTGTTTTTACCAGCAGTGATATACATGTTCTAAGTTTATCAAATCAGATTTGTTAGTCTAATTGTAACTTGTTGAAGAATGCTGTTCGCACATTTATTTTGAAGCTAAAAAACAAAATGACATGTGGATGATCAAATTCCTAGTTTTCTATACTTATACCTTACAGCAATTTTGTCCAACTTAATAATCTCTAGAATACCCCAAGGACCGAAATTAGGGCCACTTCGTTTTAATTTATTTATTAACGATTTATTTCTGTTCCTAAAATCTAGTCATCTGTTTTTGCTGATGACTTGAAGCTATTTTTGTCCATAGCTACTTTGGAAAATTGTTTAATATTACAATAACTATATCATATATAAACTATCTGCTTGTGTGAGCGTTATCAATTACTACTCGATATAAATTTATTAAACTAATTCAAATAATTAAAAAATATATATTAAAAAGTCCTATTAAATGAAGTCAAACAGTGTTATTTGATGCCAGAAGTATAGGTATGCTAAGGAATTGTATTCCTTAACTAACTTTTCGTCGATTTTTAACTAAAGCTGTTACGGGAAGTAACTAATCTATGGATACACCCCAACTAACATGGAATTATACCAGTAATATATGATAAATTATTGATTAATTAAAAATTATTCAAAGTAAATTAAAAAATATATTATTCCTAAATATTAATTTAAAAACATTTGATAAAGTGAAATTGTCAAAAAATGCAATCTTTTACTTAGGATTGGTTTTTCAGATAGCCTGCTTGCGACTGGAATTAATAAGTATTAATAGAATTATATACAAGAAAGACANAGTAAATTAAAAAATATATTATTCCTAAATATTAATTTAAAAACATTTGATAAAGTGAAATTGTCAAAAAATGCAATCTTTTACTTAGGATTGGTTTTTCAGATAGCCTGCTTGCGACTGGAATTAATAAGTATTAATAGAACACAAGAAAGACAAAACGTTTACAAAAAATTGTATTTTGAAACGACATTGTTAAAAGTAATGAATACGACTAGATTAATATGAATTGATTTTTATTTATGTAATCAATTTTTATTCTTTTTACCATTTTTTTAAAATATATATATATTTTATTATTAGCTCTTTGAATTTTTACTGTATTATAAAGATATTAAGTGAATAAACTAACCATAACTTTTTTACTAATCAACTCTCCATTAGTATTACATTATTTAAAGAAAGTTGTTTCAGTAGATCCTTAATATTTTTAATGCATGTATCAGAGTGTCTATATTATTATGTTATTACACATTATGTTAGAGATAAATTAGAATAGTTATTTGTTAGTAAATGGGTCATATAATTTAATGAAGTTGGGTGAAAACTTCAGGGAAGAAAATAAAATTAAAATAAATCGCTATTGTTTTATTACAATCTGGGAGCCCATGAAACATGCTTTAAAAAGCTTTTTACCCTAGTTCCGAGAACAAAAACATGTTGTTTTCCGAAATGTTAACTGAATAAAGTTGTGATTTAGCAATGTGTATTATTTTATTATTTGTAAAATTTTTTGGTGTGAAATTTTTGGCTAGGCAAACATAGTTTCATAAAGTAATCTTTGATTTATCCTTTAGGGCATGGATATATTTAATAAAAAACAAAGAAAAAACTAAAACTATACCGTAAGTAAATGCCTTTTAGATAAATTTTTATATTTTAACATTTAGATACACAAAACCTTTGAATCAAGGCTATTTTTTAGAAGCAAAATGTGTTATTGTGCTCGTTTTGTCGTTGTCCAGTCTTTGTCCTCATTTAACAATTTATTATGTTGTAAACACTTCACTTTTTGCACTTGTTCCGTAATTAACTGTAACTTGTTAATTTACAATTTTAGTTGATATTTAAACAAATGGCGAATGCGCCGGTGAATTTATTGAATAATTTCCTTAATAACGCATTTAAAATCTAATCTAAAATCTAATATCTCTTCAGGCTATGTAACACATATGTCATACTTGCAGTATGCCTGTTCTTATAGAGATATTTGCGTAAAATTAATTGTTCTCGGAAACCGAAATGCGTAATCTTACAACAGCATATCTCTTACAATTAATTTAATACGTTTCTTACGTATAAAATTTCATATGGCAAAACAGCTGCGTACATTTCTAAGGAAGCAACTACGCCAATTGTTGTACTAGTATCAGAATAACTATCTTTGAACAATTTTGATAAATTTATTCCTCTTTAAAAGTAATTGTTCCGACACTTTTGCACCATTTAAACCGCCATAAAAAGACACGTGAGTTGTGACGCACACTCACGCTGTGAGAAAAAATGTTGGGTTGAGTTTTAGTTCCTAGAACCCTAACGTTGTCATCTGATCAAGTGTACCGAAAAATTTTAATTTCCTTGGCCTACTACAGTGTTATTGTCACTACTTTTAGCCGAGTGTAGTTGAATATGGACAAAATCCGTTACCCGTTATTGCCACAAGCCATTACAACGTTTTTATAACCAGTATTTATCAGTTTTGATCTCTGGAGTATTCGTCGATTAAAGAGGAATTGGAAAAATAAAAAATACGCAGCAAAAAATGGATTCATAAATTTATATTTCATTTATTTCGTATTTATTCACCCTCACGAGTATGGTAAATATATTTCTAAACAACTGGTGATGGTGTAGTTTGTTTATGGCATTTTCACGAAAATAACTACTGTAAGTGGAAAACCAAGTAATTCATTGTTAATTATAAAAATGCAGATTTCTGGCCGCCATTATAGGCTTACAAAAACAGAAGCAGACGGACAATTATTTATATTTAATATGTCGACAACTGGCTATGCTAATGGATTTCATTAACTATTTACCTGAAGTTCAAGCCTCCATATCAACATTGCAAACAGTTGATGTTGATAAATACCAGCACATTTCACCTCCCAATATTTCAAAGAGGAAAGGAATGCAGAATATAGATTATACTTTAGTGTAGAAATAATTAGCAATAATTAGTTATGTATAAAAGTGCAAAGTAATGTGAAAAACAGAGTTTAAAATATATAAATGTTAAGGTCACTACTACATTATTCTCTTTTACTTATTCTTAAACTGTATAGTTTATATATTTTTTAAAAATATGGATAAGTTTATTGAAATTGTTTGTTTATTTTAATCTGAGAAAATCGCTGTAAATATGTTTCAAGGTAACTTTTGGAATCTGGAAAATAATAAGTAATAAGATACAAAGTTGGTTAAATATAAGAAAATATTACACAGTTTTGTACAACCAATTTGTCAAAAAATATATTTTTGGCAAGGCGATCGACAGGCTCAGTGAATCGGTTTTACTTCAAAAGCTGACGTATCAGAATCCTTATTGAGTTTTTTCAAATCTTATTTTTATAACAAAATAACCGGTATAGACCTGTCAAGTATATCAGGAGTTCCCCAAGGTTCTATTGTTGGTCCCTTATTATGTATTATGTTCATTAATGATCTAGTTAACAATTTAGTTGTAAATTTTCTTCTTTATGTGATAATGTGAAAATATACAATTCATTTCGTAAAGTTAATGAGTATCAAGTTTCAATAGAACATTGACAATGTAAAATCTTGGTGTAACAATAATAGGTTAACGTTAAATACTGAAAGACGTAAGTCCACCTATTTTACGTCTAATTACAACACTGATAATGACATTTTGTCTCGACCAAAAACTTTCGAGACCTTGGCGATGTATTTGATGAAAATTACCAATTGAAACTAACACTGACTTGTCTTTGAAGCTAAAGAAGGATATGGATTTATAGATCGCAACTTTCGCGATTTTACAAGCTTAGATGTAATAAAATTCCACTATTTTACTTACGTTAGATCGAAATTTGAATATGCGTCTCCTGTATGTCTCCTCACAGTAGTCTTCGCATTAATAAAATTGAATCGAAGCTTTAAATCTGATGGGTAATATCAAGGACATTTAAATAAAGGGGACTTATTTATTTACATTTCTGGATGAAGCCTGGTCTATTCACAGTCTAATTGTATCATTGTTGTCAGCTGTATAATTATACTGGAAATGTACTTAATATTTTTATCGCAGTTTTCATCACAATTGTGAAAATTATTATTATAGGATAGTATTATTTATTAAGTTATGCATACAATATTGTTAAATTATCCGTATGAGAACCTACCAAGTAAACTTTCCTTTCTTAGTCTTTGGAAGTATTTCTCTCGGGTCTTTCTATTTAATATTTTACATACTGTGAATCACTGAAACTGTCTAAATTGTCTTTTTTTATTTCATAGATGTAGCTTCAGAAAAAAACGGGACATTTTATCGATTCCTCGTCATGTGCATTTTTAAGTTAAAACTTAAAACTTGAATGTTTGATATCTTGTACTTGATTGATATGTTAAATTAATCTTCATTTATATGTTTTATTTAGTACACAAGTTTTATGTACCTATTTATTTTCTACTGATTATTATTACAACTTTTTTGTATTCTTTATTCTTTATGTACCTTTTTGTTGTCTTTTCCCCTGATCTATAATTGGGTATTACCAGTGTTAGGGACAGGATAAATATGGGGCTGCTTCAAAGTCAGCTGAGTGTATTCTATCTCCCATAAAAGTATGTTACACTAAACTTGAGATACTCTGTATAATAGAAATTAATGGAATAAACTGTAGGTATCGAACTTTACAACGTAGTAGAAAATTATCAACAGCGAAGTATTTGGCATCCTCAAAAACTTACATATACCAAATTTTAATGCAATACCTATGTTGATTTAAAAAAGAATAGCCAAGCCTTTATTTTAAAAAATCATCATTGACGGTGTCTATCTTAAAACAAAAGACGGACTGGACTCATGGCCAATGTAAGTACAGAAAAAAAAATTATTTTGTGATATTCTATCAGTTTCTGAATTTACGACATCTTATGCTTTTTAAAACGCCCTGTATGCTCAGATGTTTTCTGAGGTGATGTTTTCTGCATGAATACGCGTTTTGATCTTGATTTAAATATTTATTTCTAAAACACTGTTTTACATGCTGAAATTTCTCAAGTAGGGATGTCAACAGAAAACTGTAGAGTTTGTTACCGTGTTTCGCGTTGCAGCCGAAAGATAGCGCTTTTTGTAGAATACTTCCCCTGTGTATTTTTAAAACGATTTACTGCCTGTTAAATATCCCAATTTTCTATTTTATTTCATGAAGTGAATTTTATGGAACCACTTTAGATTTCGAGCAGGTGAAATTAAAAATAGAACTTTGCTTTATTTGTTTTAGTTGGCCTTCACAGTTGATATTTATCCAATTATTTTCATTTAACTTTTATCAAATTACCAATTAAACGATTAATAGAAGGTTTTATTAAATTTGTGGTTGAGTTTACCGCCGCTCGATCCTGTGTTTATTTGTCTTAAACCTGTTTACTATCTTGCTCCTGTAGGCACTCACTGCACTGCAATTTACGCATACACACTTCTACACTTTTAGTTTTTGTCTGTAATATAGAAATATTGTAATCAAAGTTTTAAGAAGTTGACCTCTCAATAAAGTTATCAATTGATATATGGTACAATATGATATTGATTGATTTAACAATGAGTGCTTAATTAAACATCTGAGTCTGGAATCACCATTGCAATGCAGGATACACATTCACGACATAAAGTTTCACTTTCTTGAATTTTGTAACTAAAAAATATATTTTTTCATTTTAAATGCATGAAGCTGATTCAAATCAAACATTTCAAAAAAAATCTTAACAAAAGGAGTTAAACAATGTTCTTCGATATCAGAAATCTAGGTATGCAGAAGATATCCAACCCCACAGATAAGACCCATTGCTGATATAGCGACATGCCCTAACTAGCATTGAATTATACCACAATATTTAGTAAACGGCTGGTAATAAATAAAATAAAAACTGAAAATGATGTGTCTAAATATAATTAACACAAAAAATTGTTAAATAATGCCATGATTCAAATAAATGTCTTGCATACTTATCACTCTTGACAAAGACAATCACGTAAAACACAACTACTACAAAGTTTTGTTTACGATTGTTTCATCATATATCAATCATCCTTTCGTATGGAATCAATAAATAATAACGGAATAAAATTATTTGTAAGGGGCATTCCTTCAAATGTACAAAAAAATGTAAGCTTTGGAATGGTGCATGGTAAAATTAAAAAAGCAATATGTTAAAATAATAATTTGCTTCTTCCATGGAATGTTTAGAAATTAGTATCTCACATTGAATTGTATAGTCTTGGTGTCAATTATAACAAAAATAATTCTTAACACACCATTCTAGCTATACTTATTAGCCTAAATCGATGCAAATTTTAACAGAAATATTTAAGCGTTTACCAAGTTAAAATTTGACTTTGAATTATTCAAATGCCAAAAAAAAATCAGAAAAAGTGAATTGAACTATTGTTAGGAATAAAGCTTCCTCGGTACTGATTGCATCGCATTAAGGAGTAGGTAATTATAACAAACCTTAAGAACTAAGAAAAAAATGACCTAATACTGCACTATTCTAAAATAATATTTATAAAAACAAAACGATGCTATAAAATTAACAAAACAAACAACAAAAGGGACACACACTAATTTATACCATAAATTTAAGGTGCTAATCAAAAACACCATTACAGCAAATACACGTAAAATACCTGTTACTAACATGGAAGGGAATAACTCCTTTATAACATCTCAATTGCTTGTTTCGTCTGTCTTTGTTGAACATTTTATTTTGTGAATTATAACCAATTTAATTTACAACATATTAGGCAGCTCACCGATATGTTAAATTGTTTTGGAAGCTTTCTAATTTATAGAGGGTGTCTACGGATGAAGTTTAAAAGAGGAAAACTTTTTTATTACTCATTTTATGGAAATAATTTTCCTTTTTAAAAAATCTGCTTTTGTTTAAATATTGAAAAATGTTGCTTTAACAATGCCAATATATACACCGTATTCTCTAGGAAGAAATGTTAGAAAATATGGTAGTTAATTTTATCCTTATTACTCAATAATAACATTATATTAAAAAACACACACAACAAATAACCAATAATTTTCGAATATTTAGTACATACACATAGTCCACAAATTATCTTAACGGTAGGTGTCTTGCTTCACCATATCACAAATGTTTCACCATAATACAAAATGTTGTCTTGCTTCATCATAAATTAAAACGATGTCCATCAACTACAAGTTGCTCTACACGCAAGCCATTTTTGACACTAACCACTGACTATTGTAAACACGACAGGTAGACACTAACGCAATGACGATTGTAAAATCGGATTTTAGTATTCGGAGTCAGACATTGAGTCCATTTCTCTTGTCGTATCTATTCCCAAATTCTTTTGGATGAGTTGATTCAAGATTTACAATAAGTACGAGAACAAAGCAATATATAACAAGTTTTATCAATCAACTCTTTTGATATCTTAAAAGAAAAATACAGCTTACATACATGAAATATATTCTTTCTTTTCTTTTTTCAAGCAAAAATGTTGAAAAATGTTGTTGACACAAATAGTTAACACTAACAGTGGACATACTGTATATATTGAATGTTGGAGTATGATTGACTATTTATGAGCTTCGTAACTGGCTTGGTGTTATTGAGCTCTAAGGATAAAATCAGTGACTATATTTTTAAATATTTCTTCATAAGGGGTATTCTTTATATGTTGGTCCACTATATTATTCTACATTTGAACAAAACATATAAAAATATAAATATAAATACAAAAAAAATTCCCTCTTCTTCAACTCCATCCGTGGGCACACTGTATATTGAAGAATTATACTTCTCTTCTTTTGCCTGGGTCATGTTTTAATAATTATATCTGATAATAATGTGAGCAGGTAATGATGAAAATTATTGAAAAAAACATCGGCTGTACCTAGTATGTTATATTCTACATCAACATACAGTTCCACAAATTTTATCGGAGAGATGCACGAACGTGAGAGAGAGAGAGAGCCCAATATATAAAAAGTTAGAGAAACAAGTAGTGGGAACTAAAGTACAATTGGGGGAGAAAGCGAAAATGGATAAAACTCTTGATGCTACTACCTTAAAATTCATTGAAACACAATTTTTTACATAATGATATACTTATTTTTTCATTATTTTATTATTTATAACTACTCGCGCGTCTAACCTTGAGTGCCTTGATTAAATAAGTTGAACTGTACATGTTACAATCTGCATCAACTACCATCTTAATTAACTCAACTCATTTGCAAGAAAACAAGCAAAGTCAAAACGACTAAAATCTATACTCATATAGCATGCTGTCAAAAATGTACCTGATAATAGTTGTTACGTATTTAAATTTATGAAATACGTTATAACTGAGGCACATATTACACTGAGTTTCCGATAACAACTACTGGCAAGAAACAACTACGGAAGCTATAACTTTCATCAGAGCTCAGCTGACGACACCATGAACATGTTTATTTCCACTGACACCGGTCTACCCTACCATTTAAGTTAATTTCTGTACTTTGTAGTTTTAGATTTAGAGCACCTTGTATAGAAGTAAAATAATTATTTTGACAGCTATACCTCAGTTAACATTATTACTAGAAAAGTCATAAACTATGGCAGATGATCGTAAAAATCTGGGAGATAAAACGATATGAACAGGCGCAGCAGACATTTTTCATCAAACAATTACATAAATTATTACAAACTGCGTTATGGGCAGAGTATATCATTGTCTGAATAACTCATAAAGTCGAACATCACCCGATGATTTTATGCCACCGTTGATCGAAATGAATCAAAAGTTGTTATCGGCGAGCCTTAGAATTAGAATAATGCAAAATCCTGAACATTTTTCGTTCGCCTAGTTCCACAAGCTCGATTTAACTACTTAGTACTGAGAGTCTATTTTTGTCTTGAGTAAACTTAATAAACCTTTCACTGCAAACACTATAAGATCCAAATTGATGGTTACAGAAAAATATTTTTTGCGCCACATAACACACGTCCAGGAGGTAGCAAATCATAATTAAAGATGCGATATATCTGTAATCTCCTTCCTGAATTTAATTGGTAACATTTTTTATTCCAGATTTTATTCACAAACCAAAAGATTAATTTCGTAATCCCTGTAAAATTTATGTGTGCATTAAGTACGTCTGGCGGAAAAATCTTTTATAATATGCAATAAAAGAGGCCTGTGCTTTGTCAAGAATTATATTAGCAGACGTTTACAACGAAAAGGACTGTGAAAAAACATCAAATTTTCGCTTTAGCGTTTCGTGACCGAACCATTTTCAGTAACTTTGGAATTTCAACTGCGAATCTTATTTTTATCGCGTGTTTTACATTGATTAACAATGCCCGGCTCTTTGCGTCGTTTATTTTATTGCACACCCTAATTTCAGTTTCACATTTTTTTGCTTTTCATCTGGTTCTCAAAAAAAAATCCATTAATGTAATAAATAATACAGATCAGCCCGTATAATAGAGTATGTTTTCAAAATGTGTGGTAAAAATATGAGGTCCCTAATTAAAATTCCAAATTTACTGATAATGGTTTAATGCTGAAACGTTGAATAAAAATGTGATGTCACAGTATTATGGGGATTGGAACTAATGTGCTTTTTGTATTCAATAGCCGTTGAGTAAAGTTCTGACACATTGGAAAGGAATACCTCATCACTGGTGAATAAATTAATTTATTTATCTATTTACGCAAACACTATGGCATGTTTTTAAAAAGGTGTTTGCAGAATATCTAAACAATTTTATATCTTATACAGTTTCCTGTTGATATTTGTAATAGAAAACTCTCGCGTTTTTTTTTTTTGTAAATTAAAGTTCAACGAAAATGAAAGCCGAGCCTGTGTTATTTATTAAAAACTTTGGAAATGCTTTTATGCGACCCGAGATGAAACCTTATAATTTAAGTCGGTATAATCTAATACTAGTAATACTAAAATTTGTGCAATCAAATGTTTTTGTATTTGTATTGAATTCATTATTCAGTTAATTATTATATATTAAGCATCGTCCATCGACCCATCAGTGTTAAAAAGTGAAGGATTCCAGACAAAAGTTTTTATTTTGTAATTTCACGATAGTGATAGTGTAATTTTTATAAAGAAGTAAAAAATAAGAATAGCGTGCCGATTATATTAAAAACGAGATTCCTATTTCTTACTTTGCTTAATTTTTTAGTTTGTACACAAACTAGTTTTACAATGAATCGAGAAAATAATGCATTTACTATTTCCGAATGCGTCGATATGGTGTTAGTGTATGGTGCAGCCGGAGAAAATGTGCTCGCGGCGACTGGGTTGTACCGGGAACGATGACCACAACGTCACCTCCCCATGTGCAAATACAATCCTACAGTGCGTTCAGTGGCTGCGAGATACAGGAAGTGTTATTCCTTGAGGAGGAGGGCGTGGTCAGCAAGTCAACCTTAATGTTGAAGATGCAGTGTTGGAAAATCTTGACGAAGACCCCACAATTAGTAGTCGACGACTCGCACAGCAAGTAGAAACTTCATCTCGTACCGTACATCGCATCTTAAAGCGCCACTCCAGCTGTTGCACCCCTATCATCTGCAACCAGATTTTGCTTATACTTGTGTAACAGATGAGGCGACATTTACCCGTGATGAAGTGAATTTCCATAATATGCACATATGGGCCGATGAAAGTCCTCACGCGATTAGGGAAACTCATTTTCAACATCGGTTCTCGGAAAATGTTTGGGCTGGCATAATAGGCGATGTACTTGTGGGTCCCTATTTCTTTGAAGGACGACCAAATGGACCAACATGTGCTGACTTTTTGGAGAACCGGTTGCCGGAATTATTGGACGATGTGGCATTAGAAGTTCGGGCACGCATGTTTTATCTTCAAGGTGAGGCTCCTCCACACAGTCCTCGACACTACTTTTGAATGAAATGTTTCGTCAGCGATCGATGGATTGGACGCTTTGGTCCTGTGCCGTGGCCACCTCGGTCACCCTGAAGACACAATTAGGGTAATACCTGCAATTTGGGAAAATATTCGCCAAATTGGGTGCGTTGGTACCTGTATCCGCGCTAATGGGGATCAATTTCAACATTTTCTCTAGGAATAGTAAGTTTTATTTCATTTTGTTCCATATTTTAATGGAGTTTGTTTAGTGCACGCAGTTGGTAACTACAGATACGGGTGTGGTTTTGTTTTCGAGCTCTTGCAGTAACAACAATGTATTTAAGATAGTAATTACTATTAATCATTATAATAAGAAAATATCAGTTTTTTTTTAAATATCTATTGTTCTCAGTTTGTATTTTTGCATTGAAAAATTCTCCAAAAATTGAGAAGTATCTTTCTATCTTTCAACGACGATTTGTTTACGCGGTTGGTCTACAGCACGTAACTCATCGTACAGCACACGGACAGGACCGTTCCAGAGAAAATATTTTGATCCATAATTGAACTTTAATTTACGAAAAAAAAACGCAAAAATAGAACTTTTTCGTATAAGACTTTTCTATTACAAATATCGTTGGGAAGCTGTAGTTTAATTTTTATAGATTATGCACGCCACACCCTGTATAGTGTTAATATAAAAACATAGCGATGTCATTATTACCTAAAATTAATAATCGCCTTGTAATTTGAAAACGATAAAAGATATCTCCATGCAATAATTTGCCCAACTCAAAATGACAAAACAATGATGAAAATCGCCCTTAACACTATAGACATCCCAATAACACAGCTTTACCGACATGTCAACATTAATCTCCTAGATCCATGTTACAAATTATCCCATTTTTGCATTTGCAATTGATATATTAATTTGTTCCCGTTACATTCAAATTCACTACTTGCCGTATGTGCCTGCTTACCGTATGGGCTAATTTTATAGGGAAATAACTTTTATTTATAACATTTTCCCCTAGGGTTGAAAATAAGGGTACTTTACTCTTAAATGTACAGTGTTCTTGAAATTTCTGTAAT
This sequence comes from Anoplophora glabripennis, assembly GCF_000390285.2. Lineage (NCBI taxonomy): Eukaryota > Metazoa > Arthropoda > Insecta > Coleoptera > Cerambycidae > Anoplophora > Anoplophora glabripennis. The sequence goes on from NW_019416486.1 coordinate 3,964,127, forward strand.
CTCTGTCCACCAAAAAATTTTATAAAATTTGTCCAATTCTTCGTTCAAGGATCAAAATTAATAAAAATAATTGCAGAAAAGAATTTATGAAAACCATAAAGAAATAATTTATTTCATTCGTAGATAACGTGATTAGTAGTAATTAATGATATGACATTTTGTCTATGTCGAAACCGCTCCATAATATTAGTCAGCTTAATTTAAAAGTACCATGCAATTACGCTACTGTATGTAAGAAATGAAGGCATGTACACATGTCTCTTGACAATCAAAGCTGACGCTGTGTACGAAATTTTACTGAGACCGTTTCAGCTATTTTCTTATAATATAAGAAGGTAATTGTTTTTTTTAATCTTTAACACAGACAGTTTGAAAATAAAGATTATATAATATTAGGGACTTTCTTCGTGAATTTGTAATGCAGAATTCGTTATTATAGTTCGATCAGGTATTTTAGTGACACTCCGTATAAAAATAGCTGCATTTTCGAAGCTACTACTTCTTTTTCCTTGAAGAGTTTTCAATTTGAATCACTAATTCCTTTTTTATCACCTAAAGTTTCTGATTAGTTGCTGAAGTTATTAAAATTTGCTTCCCGCTCCCTGAAAGAAACCGGGCTCGTGCAACTTTTATAAAGAACTAAACACAGCGAAAATGAAGGAGGAAAGTCTTCCCTCTGAGCACATTTAAGCCCCCTGGCGTCTGAGTTTCGCATAATATATCCCAATTTAATAACTGCTTTTCACTTTCCTTCCAAGGTTACCAAATTTATTAGTGGGAAGTAAATACGCCTTACTATTTTAAGTTCCCCTGTTCTACTTCAAATTTTGCTGTGTTCGTTATGTTAAATTTGTGTTAAGTTTGCAAATCAAGTCTGACTTAGTTGCCACAGCAGTTAATCCTCATCATAAATGTAACGTCATTATTTATCATCTGGCAGATAGTTAGAAATTACAACTGATTGCAAATACGACAGAGAATGGAAACAAAACTTGCATATTCTAGGAGACAAAGCGAATTCAACAGTTCCTCATCAAGACAGCTATCAAAACTCGAGTTATACGTAATTTATTTTTTCTGGGTCTACAAATATGATTGGACAATCATATACGCATTTTGTGTTAATGTTTGCCAAGAGACATACTGTAGAACTTTGGCAGTCGAATTAAGGACTAAGAAATATCCTTTAGGTACATTACACTTTCTTTAGATAAATATTGTTTATTGACTTTAGATGAAGAGTCGTGCGAAACCTCGCAAACATATTAGTTTTATGTAGAAGTAAAGTCGAGAAAAATTGTATTTTTCTATACTACAATTATTAATTGATTGGAAAAGCCTGTAAATGAGAAATTGTTTTACAACTATCGTATCTGGAAAACTATAGGGTCAAATTTATTTTACATTGGCTCATCATTGGAATCTACAAATATAATTCGAAGGGTCAGTTAAATTATTCTTCTATCTAAACAACGTACTGAATATCATGTCCCATCTCATTTGTAATGTTTTCTTTAGAAAATCATGGAAACTAAACAAATATTAAGCAAAATATTTGTTTAGTATCCATGTTTTCACAGAGTATATATAGCGGACAAATATATGTAACTGAAAATAATTTATTAGATGGGAAATAGGGATTCATCTCAACCCTATTTCATGAGAAATGTTTGATTTTATTCTCTGTTTGTTTACATGCTGGCATTATAGAAAATTTTAATACGTTCCGTTCTGATAGTTTTCTCTGTTTGTTTGGAAAAATAATACCACGATTAGTTAAATTAGCTCGTTGAGGAAAAAATCATGATGTTGTTTCTTTTATAAACGACAAATCAATTTATTGTAAATGTTTTTATTTGTTTTTCTGGCTCACCGTTTTTCGGAAAAATGTTGTTTGATACACAGTTGCAACACTTGCCATTCTGGAATACAAAAGCGATATTTCACAATTAGTACCAATCAAATCAATATTTTAATTTTCGAACAGTTAAAATACCCATTTTCACATATGTTTCTTTTCAAGCCTAAATTTGTCTATTCAAACATAATGTGGTTCACTAATATTACAAGAGAAATAAAGTTCTATCCTTTATAAGAAAGTTGTCCGAAAAAATTGGGTACAATCTCGAATACTTTGTAAGGGATAATAAAACTTTGAAATTAGTTTAAGAATCAAAAGGTTTTTTTCAGAACAGCCCTTTTCTCTCAACCATTGGTCGTGTATGGACATGAAAGAGATTTAGAACGCTAAAACTGATTTTGCTGATGCATTTTTTGTGTTCTAGTTACAGAGATTTCGTAGAAGGACAATACTGATCCCTTTAAAATATAATTTCTAAAATTTATTTTGCAAAGTTACTATGAAATACTTTTAAACAAGAATTAATTACAAATTGAGCAAATATGTTACTCAAAATTTAAGATGGGAAATCCACAAAAAAAATGAGTCCGTTGGAAATTACTGTGAAGTGCTAAAAAAATCAATCGATTTTGGAGCAACTTTTATCAAATTATAGGAAAATTCTTCGATTTTCATTTACTGCAAAATGTAACATAAATAGGGTATAATTTTTATAGCTAAACGTTTTTATTTAGACAACGGTTTATTTTAAAAATAACAAACATGTAAATATAAAATTATGAAGAAAAAAAACCTATAAAAATTTAGGTCTACAATTTTTTATGCCGAGGGTTTTCTGCCTTTGGCACTTTAATGTAGTTATTAATAAGTTGAAACCATTAGAAATTGCTTAAAATAACATAGTCTATATTATCCGAATTTTATGAGAAATAAAAAATGTTAATAACGAAAGTGAATCTGTTTTATTGAATCTGCTTCTATTCTAGATTGTCTTTGTCTACACTGGTAGCTGCTTTCTCTATTTACATTCTGTGAACAGTATTCAGTATTTTCAACTAATTTAGTTCACTTATACACCTGGTAAAAATAAAATAATTTTAAACTGTAGTTAACTTTCGAGTAGTATTTAAAACCAGCAATTAAGTTTTATTTAGACTGCTTATCCCAGTAATTCTAGTCACCTATGCGAAACAATATAACATCCACATGCCTACATAGTATCAACAATGGTAAAATAATGGGAATGAAACAAAAGGTTTTCGGAGAAAAGAAGAACGAACATAAATCACAGATCGTGAATAATCGGCTATTTAAACAAAATTTGAGTTAAGTGATTTTTTTCTTCACGAAAAATATCGCAATTGGAACTAAAGACGTGTTTTACGTTAGCGTAAAGGTAATAATAATAACTTACGCGTTCAGTTTTAAACAAAGTTACAGTTTTATTAGGTTTCTGCAAATATCATATATTTTCATATTCCAATTCAGCGAATTTAAAAACGTAATCAAACTAAAATATGTATTTCTATTTGAGTACGACTGCTGAAAGTTTATTACTAATTTTTATTTCACTTGAAAAAACAAATAATAATAAGATAAAGGTGATGAATTGCTGCAAGCAAATTAAAATGATACTGTTTAGAGAACCATTTGTAACGGTTTGTCTAATTTTCACGAGTTGCCTGTGTATACAATCGCGTAATATGATGAATGAAGCGATTTATAATAAGTTAGTAGAAGAATTCATTCCAAATTATGACAAATTAACTTTAACATTTTTCCTTTTAAGATTTAAACCAGTTGAACTAAAAAGTTATCTATTAATTCACGTCAGCACATTCGCATTGGTGGTTCTACTACTTTTTCTAAGAAGCAATTTACAAGTGAAGTGTTTCTGATGGGATAATAAATGTATGACAATCTTGCAAGACCATTCAATTTAATAGTTCGTGTGAATTCAGAACATACTTTTGTTACTCAAATTATTATATTACTCATTAGCGTCTGTAGATTGGTAGAAGAAGAACATAAGTAAATACATTTGAATTAAAATAAAAAATGTTTCCTGAAATATTTTAATATCTGTCACAGAAAATGATAAGAAACAGAAATATCACTACTATGGAAAAACAACTGATAAACTTATTTACTTTTTATTTTTAATCGGTGTGTGAATTAGTGCATACATTTATTAGAAAATGCCTTAATACTTTTATATTGAATATGCTGATACGATATCTTACATGGGAAAACCGCAGACGACTTCTAAATCGTAGGTACAGATAAAGGTTTTTTGTAGCTTCAATAAATAAGGACCATGCTGACTAAGACCATGAGAATGCATTAAAAGTACTGCCTCGCAGAAAGGATCAACAAATATCGCACGCTTTTGATGATGCATCAACATACATTGTTTCTCAAAAAACTATTAACATAGTGATGTCACGTGGTTATATACATGCATTTCACTTCCCGTCTAAGAATCCTGACCTAAGAAACCTGTCTAATGCTCCTCGATTACCAAAGTCAAACTGAATTTAGTAGAACAACGGAATAAATAATTAATAACGAACATAATTTTGTTTCAAAAATACCATGGTTAGATGAGACCATGGTTACTCGTAACAAATTTAGGAAATCTTCACGTTTGGTCTCAGGAAGATCCCCAAAACTACAAAAATTTATAATTTTTAGCATGAATTTCGTATAAATATGTGGTTAAGATTCATTGAAACCATTTGTGCAGACCATTTATTTTCCCAAGAAACTGAATTCAACAGAATTTGTACGCTTTATTAATCAGAAATTCATCACTTCCCTACTACGGAATTATTGGACTAAATCGGATTGGGTTTTCCTTACTTCAAGCGTCGGCATCGGCTGAGTGATCACTTTGCGGAAAGTTGAATATGAAAAGAAGGGGTAATTTTATGATCACTACACTTACCCGATCTAACACCCTTTTATTTATCAATTTGGGGCTGGATGAATCGAAAAAGTTTCTGAATTTCCCATTACCATTGCGGAACAATTAACTGAACGAATTAGAGAAGCTGCAGGTGAAATAAAAAATAGTATATATCAGTTGAGGTAGATTCAAAACCAAATTAATTTGCTCATTGAAGAGGACATAATTGAAAATGACGGGCACTTTGGACAGTTATTTCGTTAATTTTTCTATGAATTTGTGTTGTGTAATTTTAGTTTTTTAGTTTTTGTTTAATAAATGCAGTGGAGTAGTAGACCAGCTACTATAAGTTATAATAATATAACAATAAAAAATCGAAATTACAGTGAAACTGTGCCAGTTACCCATTAAAAAAAAAATCAAGAAACATTTTTTAAAAGCTTTATAGAAAAATATGCACTACTTATACCTAGCGAAGAGTCATACAAGTTTTTTATTAATTAAATTCATAACCCATGTCTCCATCACTGGTTGCTTAGGGAATTTGATATTGCCGCATATTATCGCGACCCATCCAAGTAAAGTTCTTCCGAAGTCAGTTGAATATGCAAAAAAACGTCTGGTAATAAAATTTAATGAGTTTCATAGGCGCCTCTAAAAAAATTTTCTGCTAAAAGTAAAAAATTATAGTAATTTGTATACAGGGTGATTCAGAACTTATCCAAAAAAAATTCTGGATGTACAGGGGACCCTTACAAATACAATTTTTTTAAGAAAAAATCAAAAAGGTCAGTTCGAAATTGATTTAAAAATACACTTCTGCACGGCACTGGAAACTGGTCCACTGTAAAACCTGACCTCGCACAATGCGACCGGTATGGCGGCGTGATAAAAACGGACAAAAACTTTCGCAAGGAAAGAAATATGTAAATAGAATTTTATCGCACCTATTTTATATCGGCAAATTCAAATGCTTTTGCCTTTATTAATTATTAATAAAATTAATTTGTGTTTTTAAATAATAAAATCATTTGACATACCCGATGCTGCAACAGCAATTGTTCAAAATTTTATCCACTCACGTGTAAACACATTTGGGTCCGTCTTACTCACTTTCTACGAACTAACACAAATGATGTCTTGCTTCACCATAACACAAATACTTCACCATAATACAAATGTTGTCTTGCTTCACCATAAATTAAAACGATATCCATCAACTCTGAGTTGCTATACACGCAAGCCATTTTTGACACTAACTACTAAAAAACTGATGTAAATACCACAGATAACAGGTAAAAACTACCGCAACGACGGATTTCAGTATTAGGAGTCACATGGCTCTCCACGCGTATTGCGAATGACGCTAGAGACTACAGTTGTCCAGCTATGTAGTGGTTTAATGTGCTATAACTTCAATAATTTTTTTCTCAGAAACTATAAGGATTTTACAAAAATTATTTTTACAATATTGACTCCATTTCTCATGCCGCATCTATTCCCAAATTTTTTTGGATAAGTTGTGAATCACCCTGTATAATATGTAGAAAATTTCTATTATATGTTCGTTTGGCCATCAACATATTTTAATTATTTATGTCCTCAAACAATTTTATTATTGGTGGTAAATTTCGTTCCGTTTCAAAAGGTTTCCAAAATGTCATGTTGTGATAATATTAGTAAACAAAATATCCCTCTTATCTCTTTCTTTCGCAATTGCAATATGAATGATTGATAAAAGGTGCCTATAATAAATTAAAATTGCCTGATTCACACCAAATTCCCCACTGCTGCACTGCACTGCTGGGCAAATTATGAACCACTTGTCGTCTGCTGTGATTTATTGCCCAGTAGCCCAATACAACTGTAATCGTTTTCTTTTACCCGCGCTCGCATTCTTCAACTGAGCGTATACATTTCTATTATTTCCACGTTTAGTTCGACCAGATCTGTTTATCGGTATGGCTAAATAAATATGAAAACACGTTTTTCAAATATTTCAATGCCAAGTTGCTGCGTAGCGACCGAGTCTGCTACATGGCTTAAAATTATTGGTTCTTCAATTGACTATGAAAAACTATACAATGTGTATCAAATTTTTTTTGAACAGTTCCTTCAGTTCTGAACGTCGATAATTGTCTTGTTATAACGGAATTTTTAAAACGCCTGCATAGGTAGATTATAGCTAATAACGCCAGCTAAATCATGTATAAGTCCGTTAAATAGTAGGGGTCTAAGATTTGACCCTTGAGGACACCTGAAGATAACAATTTGATGTAAAACCATTTTATATTACGTATTGCAATTTCAGATAAACAACTATCAAGGAAATGAAACCAAATATCTACAGTTTTTTTAATAAAACTTCATAATGTATTAAAAAAAACGCCTTAGAAACTGTGGATCAGTGATTTAAATTCTAACTAAAATTGGGAAATAAAATGTCCAACGAATGGAAATATGCTACTATACACAGTTTGATGTTATTATTTTAGGTCTATAATTGTAAATACATATTGGATTTATCTGCATATTTTAATACCTGATATTGCCTTACAATTTTTTTAAATAATGATATTGTGGAAAGCAATTACTTTGCGGGCTACATGCCCCCCCAGTATTAAATTTCACACGCAATATCTCGTAATACATCTAAGATTATTTGTTAACTAAATTACCATATACAGACCAGTTTCAAACTTATTAGTACTCGTCACTTTGCCATAGGTGAGATGACTGACAGACGATTTCGCTATTTGGATGTCTCTTGAATATGGGTGAGATATAACCTATAGCATATAAAATATAATACGAGGTACGTCCAGAAAGTAAGTTCCGTTTGGTAATAAAATTAAATTGTGTACAGATACAGAAAAATTATTTATTGCACAAAATTCTACAACTCTTAAACTACTTTTCCACATAACTGCCGAAATTTTGCAGGCATTTGTCATAGCGTGGCACAAGTTTTTGTATACCTTCTTCATAGAAGTTTGCCGCCTGTGTCTTCAACCAGTTGTAAGTTCCGCTGCAGCGCTGCGATCGCAGTTCCGCATATGCGCGGTAGACGCTCTGTATCAAGGAGAAGAAACGTGCGCCATTTGGAGATCGCTGTCAGCCACGTACGCTTTGTTGTGCATGTTTACAATGTCGGTGTTGATTGAAAATCCCGCCGCTTGTGAAATCAGATCTGTGATTCGTTTTCTGAATGCTAGGAAAGTGAAACCAATTGAAATTTATCGGCAAATTTGCGAAGTTTATGGACAAAATGCGATGAGTGATTCAATGGTGAGAAGATGGGTCCGACAGTTCAATGAAGGACGTAGTGAAGTGCACGATGAAGAACGAAGTGGGCGTCCATCTTTGGTTACAGAAGAACTGGTTCACGCGATTGATGACAAGATCCGGGAAAACCGCAGGTTTACAATTAGTGCTCTCGCTATGGAATTTCCCCAAATCTCACGATCACTAATTCATGAAATTGTTACCGAAAAACTGAAATTTCGTAAACTTTGCCGACGTTGGGTACCAAAGATTCTTACTGAGCAACACAAAACAAAACGGATGGGTAGTGCACTTCAGTTTTTGACCCGTTATGATGAAGGCGGCGAAGAATTTCTGACACAGATAGTCACAGGAGATGAAACTTGGGTTTCTTACGACACCCCTGAAAGTAAGCGGCAATCAATGGAATGGAGGCACACTTCATCCCCAGCAAAGGTTAAGCCGAAACAAATCTTGACACCTCGGAAAATGATGTGCACAGTGTTCTGGGACTGGAAAGGCATCTTACTCATTGATTTCTTACCGCGTGGTCAAACAATCAAAGCAGATGCTTACTGCGAGACACTTAGGAAATTGCGCCGCGCAATACAGAATAAGCGCCGAGGATTGCTGTCAAAAGGTGTTGTTTTTCTTCACGACAACGCACGACCACACACTGCAAATGTGACGAAAAACCTCCTACAGGGATTTGGCTGGGACGTGTTTGACCATCCTCCATACAGCCCTGACCTCGCTCCTAGCGACTTTCATCTGTTCTTACATCTCAAGTCTTTCCTTGGCGGTCAACACTTCAACAATGACGAAGAGCTGAAAGAAAATGTTTCCAACTGGTTGAAGACACAGGCGGCAAACTTGTATGAAGAAGGTATACAAAAACTTGTGTCACGCTATGACAAATGCCTGCAAAATTTCGGCAGTTATGTGGAAAAGTAGTTTAAGAGTTGTAGAATTTTGTACAATAAATAATTTTTCTGTATCTGTACACAATTTAATTTTATTACCAAACGGAACTTACTTTCTGGACGTACCTCGTATATACTCTCTAACTTATATTTCACGCATACCCTTGCTAGCCTCCGACAATCTAAAATCTCATTTATATAAGAAATTTGCAGTAGCTTTGGTTCGAGTGACGCGTGCATCGAGAAAAATAGTAATTTAATGGCTCGTAACTGGTGACTATAAATCCTGAGTCTATGCAGACGATCCTCCGTCACCTTCACGTCCATCGGTTTGCTTCAGGAACGTGGGAGGCACTAAAACCGTTTTATAGAACAATACAAAAATTGTTAGAATTATAAACGCGAAAGCGATTAAATCAAATTGGTACGCTGTTAAACTGAGAGTTATGAACGCCGATAAATCATAAACAAATTGTTATTCCCGCTATTTCGAGCGAGTACGTAACGGACATAAATGCAATTGAAGGTGTAATAATTGTCAACCGGGCGTGCTGGTCGGCCTAAAAGTGGATTCTCGCCAGTGGCATGGTTTTTTCACCGGTCTATAAATGCAACACTCCGGCCTATTTTTAGCCAAAAATTTGATACCCGTGCAGGTTAGCAGCGTATTTCCAGGAGGCTAATTCTATGTATGTTGGCCATCTAACGGAGCGTGCCACTGAAAACAGAAATAATTTCGCAGCTGAAAGTCTCGTTTCAGGAGTGGATGTTACATGATATATTTCCCAGTGTTTCAGCGCCGCCTTTCCTAACGATTTTCTTGAAACACTATGTATATATTTTTTTATAAATACTTTTGAATACTACAGGAAAATCTGACAACATGAAATTCCACTTGTAGTCCAGTCAAAATAGACATTTCAATTTACAATAATTCGCACAGAGCTGAAAATTGGTACAAGTCTTAAATTTACGATTACAAATAATATATCAAAAATCCCCACCAATCCTACTTCTGCTAAAACAATTATTCGAGGTCAAAAGTAAAAAATATCGTTTTTTTTTTCGTCGTATTCTATATAATATACACACATTTCCACACCCCCTGTGAGATAGTGTCTATGGCGCCTTTTTTTTACCTGGTTTCCCCGGTAGACATATTTCAGGATTCAGTTTTAATGGAATTAGTATCCCATTAATTAAAAAAATGGTACTATTGGTGATGATTAAAGTAAAACAAATTAGTCTGATAATCTTCAAATGCCATGTAATGTCCTTCTCTTTCTTCTTCCTCTTCTTGCTGGATATTTGTAAATTGTTCTAAGAAAGATGCATCAGTTATCTCCTCATTGATATCATAAGAATCCTCTTATTGATTCAATATTGGACCAAGACTGGCCTTGACAATTGGTAAATACTGGTGAACAAAATAATCCTTTTTTACAGCTACAGTTTGTACTACAACCCTTTGACCTTTGACCTAGCATACATTTTTTAGCAGATGTAGGATCGGTGGAGATTTTTGATATTTTATTTGTAATAGTGTATTTATAGTCCAATTAAATCCCAATTTGCTCAACTTGTCTGAATTTTTTTATATAAGTTAGTTTGAGGTATATAATAACAATAGGTGACAGCCCCCGGCCAGGGGGGTGAAAAAAAGTTAAAATAAAGGAGTTTTTCAAGATAATTCAGAAGAAGTAAGAGCTAGAAAAAATATTTCTTATAAAAGTTGTAGAGCATAAAATTGTACATAAATATGGTCTATTGACTTTTCCTTGTACTATTAAAATGAACAGAGTTAGGGTGGCTAGAAGTTAAGGAAGTCTGCTCTAAGAAATGTAAACTTTCTTTTCAGAGAAATAGATATATTTTTAATAAAAAAAATATAACAATTTCAATTTTTTAATCGTTAACTTTTATGATTTAACACTAATACAATTTTTTTTCTATGCCATTCGATTGATTTTTTAAAATAATGAAAAGTTGCTTTCGAAATGTTGTTTTACGACAAAGATAAAAAAGTACGATCGCTTTGTGAAATTGTTATAACTTTCTGATTAAAAATTAAAAAATATATCTATTTCTCTGAAAAGATAGTTTACATTTTTTAGAGTAGATTGAAAAAAATATATATTAATTTATTTTTCTGCACGTTATGATTTTTTAAATATCTGAAATCATCCCTTAACTTCTAGTCTCCCTAACTCTGTTAATTTCAATAGTACAAGAAAAAGTCAATAGACCATTTTTATGTAGAATTTTATGCTCTACAACTTTTATAAGAAACTTTCTTTTCTAGCTTTTTCCCCTTTTGAATTATCTTGAAAAACCCCTATATTTTATCTGTTTTCACCCCTGACCAGGGGTTGAAAAAAAAATTACTGTCACTTATTGTTATTATATATCTCAAATTAAATTAGGCAAGTTGACCAAAATTGCGATTAAAGGCTCATTTAATTGGACTATTAAGACCTGTGGCAATTTTCAACTCTGCGAATTATTGCAAACTTACCACTTTTTTATATATTTTGACTGGACTATTGGATGTTAGTTAATAAATGAAGCGCAATATGACCATTACAATTTTTGCACCAGTTGACCACAGATGTAATCAACGTTTATATACACCACAGACACTATAGCTTCGCTGAAGCTATATTGTCTGTGATATGTATATCTACTATCTGTGAAGAAACATTTTTTTACGAATATATTTAAGTAGTTTATAAAATTGATATGAATTATATGTAAAGGCATGTACCAAGACTGATTTTTATGACTGCCAATACCAACTTTCTTTCTAGAATCTTATGAACAGCATTATTCAATATCATACGTTTTGTTGATTAGTCAATACTATTCAAACGATATTAATAATTTTGTGTTACAGATAAGAAAATTAATATTTATTCAGTGTATTCAAAAGTAGTATTTTCAGCAAGTTGATGATCCGAGAACAATTTGGTGCTGATGCCAATTTTATTATTTTGTTTTCATTTTATTTTTAGATTTGAAGCTAAGAGGATTATAGATATTACGATACCTTTTCCTGCACCGCAATATTTATTTCTATGAGATATTTGATCAGCTTCATTAATTGAACAAGATGTGTTAATGAAATGGTTCAATAAACATGTCCATTACAAATTTAAAATATTATTATAAACACGAAATAGAAATGAATATTTGCGTGGAAAAGTTAATATTGAAATTTAAAATTAGTTCCTTCCACAGACAGAGGTATATATTAAATTTTAGTTTGTATGCCAAACCAGTACATTCTGAAATGCGTTTTACTGGTATTTTAATTTTTCTGAAAAACTTCAAAAAATGTGGAAAATGTGGGATCATTATAGGGTACCTCAAAAAAATAGTGTTAACCGCAGATTACTTATGTACAAACTGTCGAAGTCAAACTACTTGAGTTTAAAAATCCTTCGTTTAAAATATGGTTTAAAAGTTATATACTGTTAAAGTCTTTCTTTTGAAACGATAGATGATTGCGAACCCAAAAGAAGAAAATAGTTATCCTTCTCCAAATAACAAAAAAGGTCTAATATAGATGTTAAAATTTAACACCTGGTAACTTCTATATTAATCAGTTTTAGATTAAGGTTATAGTTCATACGATATTTGTTGAGATAGAATTACAACCAGACCCCTGCACCACTTTCTTGAAATTAACACGCGAAGTAGAAAGACGTTGGCGGAAAATTTCAAGGCACGCCCCTGCAGTAAATTGTTACGGTGGATCTTGGAATTTTATTTCAACAAATACTGTACGTGTAAGTGGACTTAAATATATATTTCTTTTTATCTCAGGAATGGATATTTTCTGTATGACTACTGTTTTGTGGAATACCCTGCAGTTTTGTTTAATGCAGATGTACTTACAGAAATTATTATCTGGAAGAAAAGTATAACCATATAGGAAATTGAATTTTAAATTCAGTTTCTTGCCCTTAAACTCTATTGAAAATGGCGAACATAGCCAAAAAATTCGCAAAGTTGCAAAAAACGGTTTTTCTAAAATAATTTAAAAACTATAGCTCACATCGAAAAATTTTAAGTGAGAAAGTTGTAGGTTTTAACAAGATCTATCTACTGATTTTTTATAAGTATCGATTGCTTTGTTACTTTTCGAGATATATCGAAAAAACCGTTAAAAATCTTCTCTTTTCTCGTTTTCTATAACTCGTATACATTTACGTTACCATAATTGCTATTTACTGTAAGCATAGCCCGCGGTAAGCCAAAAAAGTACATTATTGAAAAATTTAAATATATTAATTATTTTTCGAGATCTAATGATTTTTTTTAAAAAAAGTATTCTCGAAAATTGGCTAGATATTCTCTAGAATGGCCCTGCAGCAACGATTTTGGTTTGTTTTCTTCGTAAAGAGTTATATTACCATGCTATTAAAAAAATTTGAGGATTTTATTAATTTTAAGTATAAAAAAAATGACTGAAAAAATCGCACTTTTTTTTGGTTACGTTTTTGTCAAATAACAAATTTTTACTTTATGACAACGACATTTATTGTAGAAAGAAATTGCTGACATTTTTCACGAATTAAAAAAAGTGTTTTTATATGACCTTCTGAAGCCTAGGTGACTTTTTTATTAAAATCTAGAAGACGCAATTAACATTTTGCAGCGATGCGCTTGATGGTTAATGTTGAATACTTACATTTTCAAGAAAAAAAAAATAGAATGTGGTTTACTGATTTTTAGTATTAATAATTTTAGTAATTAGTAATTAGGCAACAAATTAAAGTATTACACGAAAAATACTCTTGTAGTAATAAATAATAATTATTAAAATGACCATAAAAGTAAAGAAAAATGTACTTAAATGAAATAAAAAATAAATATTTCCTGAACTATTGTGCTTGTAAGGGGAAAATGACTATAATAATCTTTTTTATCTCGTCAAGTTTCCCCAGATTAAGTAGGAAAGGATTTTTGTACGTGGTCCAGAAGCCGGATTTTGCAAGCGCGAGCCATTTAGAATGCATGTCATTAGTTTCTAGACCGAGGGCGTGTCTGTACGCTTCACTTTATTACTGAATTACTAATACTAAAAATCAGTAAAACATATACTATTTTTTTTTGAAAATATAAGTATTCAATATTAACTTCCATCAAGAGCATCGCTGTAAAATGTTAATTGCACCCTCTAGATTCAAAAAAAAAGTTAGCTCGGCTCCATAAATTAATAAAAAAACATTTTTAAATCGTGAAAAAATGTCAGAAACTTCTTTCTATAAAAGTCGTAGCCATAAAGTAAAAATTTAGAGTTACTTGAAAAAACGTACCCAAAAAGGACAATTTTTTATCCTTAAAATTAATAAAATCGTTGAAATTTTTTAATAGCGTGGTAACACAACCCTTGTTTTATCGTAAACTTTTTACGAAGAAAATAAACTAAAAACCGTTACTATAGGATCATCCTCTGAAAAGATCTAGCTAATTTTCTAGTGCGTCTTCTCGAAAAATAATTAACATATTTACATAGATCTTATTAAAATCTACAACTTTCTCATTTAACAGTTTTCAACCAGAGCTATAGTTTTTTAGTTATTTAAGAAAATCCGTTTTCTACAATTTTTTAAATTTTTTTGACCGTTCGCAATTTTGGATCGAGTTTAAAGAAGAAGAAACTCAATCAAAAATGTAATTTTCTACATGGTTACATTTTTTTTATCCAGGTAATAATTTCTGCAAATTAGGCCGTCACAGATTGCTTGGACTAATGATTTTAAAGTGATATCCTGTGGAATGGGTTGATTTTTTTATTTAAATTAGTAAGTAAACTTCAGTGAATTACTAAATAAATAAAACAAAATTTAACTAAAATAAGTTGATTTAAGTAGTGCAAAATACATGAACCAAATTGCTTTTATTAATTTTTAATAAAAAGTACTGTAAATGTATCTATTTCAAATTGTAATCCAATATTTTGTGTTCATTCTCAAAATACCGTGTTGTGAAATCAAGTATGGACTGCCGATTCATAGATATAGAAATAATCCAGTTCTTCTTAATATAAATTATCTGTTTTAGAAATTCTGTTATGAACGTATATACCACAAGTTTGTGGATGTCTTCGAGTCGTTATAGGGGTGAGGGGGGGTAAGATTAATTCAAAATACAGGGAGTATTAATATTGGGGAGTTTATCACAACGTGAGAATAGCACTTAACCTGCTCATGCACACCAGGTGTGCATGCGGCAGACTTATCCTACGGAAAAAATATAAACAACTATTATTGTAAACATTTGAAACATTTAGTAAATTTCAAGATAATTGCTTCTCAATTTTCAAATAAATAAAATAAAATGTATCGATTTTGTAGTATGAAGATACTTTTGTGCTTAAATTTTAACTCGAATTTTGGTAATTCAAACTACAACATATGCTCAAAATGTCCACCACTATTTTCGATGCATACATGACAGCTTGAATCCAATTTTCGCGTACTCGCTGGAAAACACCTCAATAAAGGGAAGTAGTGGTACGCAAAAAAACACTCCGACACGGTCGATTCCAGATATCAACTGAATTAGTGAATTGCTTATTGGTGGTTGCTGGACACCTTAGTAATAAACCGCCGCGTCGTTGTCACATTGCTCGATATGAATTTTATAGAATTTTAAATTTATTACAACGCTAATTATTTTTTAGAAGTAAACACAAAAAAGTTCAAAAAGTGATAAACATTGTATTTTATACATACAAGGTTTTTTTTATTTATTTTAATGTATTCTATCGTCTGTTAAAATTAAGGCAGACAAACTTCTAACATCCTGTATAAGCTGTTGCCCATCAAATATTTAATTTTATTATAAAAATATATAATCCACAGGTATATGAATTTGTTGCAGTAAATAAGTCGATCATATGTTTATTTGTTAATACAAATAAGGTACCATTCAGTACGATTTTCTTACCAAGAAAAAAACATAAAAGTAAACTGTTCTTTTTATTTACGCTAATGTACGCTTATCTTTACATCCCTCATACGAAGACATAAATTGGAACTTTAAAATGAAAGTGTGAATTATTTTTTTTTATATATTTGCTTGTTTAGAGCTAAACGGGGAAATCAGTATATGACTAACCGAAACCTTGGATTTGCTTCCCCACTTGTGAAGTGACTAGACTGCTTATTTTTAGAATAAGTTTACGCAAAAGGCTTCAACACAATATTAAATTATTTTAAGATATAATGTTTAAATTTTGTCGATACAGTGTTGGTTCTATAATCTAATATTTATCTGTATTTTCTTAACTCTGTCTAGCTCACCACATATCTGTTGCCAAATGTGATATTTTTGTTTCCAAGTAGCTGCTCTCTTAAGTCTGTCGCGTCAGTTCTCACTAGTCCTCTGAGATACTGGACTCGGTTGACCGCGCAATTTACAAAAAAAACTGAAATTTCAGTATGGCAGTCCGAAATCAACCGCCTCCGAACATTTCGTCGCAGTAGAAGTGCAATAAATAATTTACTAGAGTATGTTTGATTGGTAGTGAAGCTTTAAGTTGTTTAAATTTATATTAGGCATAAAATCGTGTGACAGTAAACACTAAATAACACTAGTGATAAAATAAACTTGATCATCTACGTTACCTGTGAATTAACTATTTTAATTTTACATGTATAAATAGTTTAATAATTTATTAATAAAAACACATTTATTCTTCGCTCGCAGCACAACAACATTGGGAAATTTAAATTTTTTGAAACCTACGCTGAAGCATAGTGCCAAGGAGATTCAATTTTAGATTATGTTATGCTCTTAGCTGCTTATTGTTTCATAAAAAATAATTGTATTAGATACCTTTCACCAGCATTTTGTAAAACTACCAACTTTACTAAATTAGCAACCGCATCATGGAGTGCTGCGAACAGTTCAACAAATGATTCGTGAAATATTTGTCGTAGCCATAAAATTGCATTTAATATATCTAATATAATATGGCTGAACGGAAGGCTAAGTTGAAATCTTTAGGAAGAAGCACCAGTACTGAATCTACAGAGTACTCCATAACCATGGGTAAATCTGTAAGGAAAAAGAGCAAGAGGGTGAAGCCCAAGGAAAGATGGTTACTTACCAGAAAGACATGGCGGTATATGACGGATGCTGGAAAGAAGTTAATTCCGGATGGGGCTCAAAATCGTCCGGAAGATATTCCTAAGATTGAAGCCTATTTCCAAGAAGTGTGCAAGAAGGAACCAAGATTCCTACTGTGGCGGAAGAACTCTTATCCTGGTGCCTTAAGTTTTAAAAAGAAAAGAAAGGTCAGTAGAAAGGGTGGAAGCTGTCGAAAAGCTACTTCAGCGGATGAGGTGAGCTTGGGAAGACCTGAAAGACCTACTCATTTGGATATAAAACCAACTTCATTTGGTAAGTTTGATGTGAAGAAAATGAAGGAAGAATTTTTAAACAAAGACTCTCCATCAACGATGTTCTCTAGCTATGACAAGGAGAAGAGTGGTACTGAAAAACATCATGATGATCAAGAAGAAAGTCAGTTGGCCAATATGTTGGAACAATATTTAAGAATGTCTGACAAAGACCCTCAGGTAAGGTCACATCCAGATTTCAATTATCAAGACCTTGTGGAGAAACTCCAACGTCACTTGACTTTGTCAAATAGGGATTATGGAAGTAATTACACAGGATATATTCCTCGTCAAACGGTACATTTTCAAGGCGATCATGTACAGAAATCTTTGACTGATACACTTAGTAGGTACTTTGGACATTCAGGTAACAGAGACAAGATAATTTCCGATCTATTAACTAACAGAAAAGCTTTAGAAAAACTGTACTTTGAGCTACGCAAAGCTAAAGGTTTTAGGGGGAGCAGGGGAGGAACAGGTTATACTACCTCTTTTGCTTATGGACCTCAAAGAAGTAACTATGAAAATACTAGTAAAGACAGAAATACCGATTATGGTGTCACAATCCACCCACCACCGTTGATTGAGGTTCAAAGTGAGACTGTTGATATTATCTACCGTAGTTTGGGCACTCAAACTTTACCAATTCCTGAAGCAGTTTTGGTGAAAGTAGAAGAGGATTATAAGAAATCACAAGAAGAAAAAAGGGAGGAGGAAGAAGTAGTTAAAGAAATACCTAAACCAACACGTAGGCGAAGCAGTGTGGACAACGACGATATTTCCCAATCAGTGAGTGATACTATTAAAAGATATTTGAGAATGGCGCGTAAAAAAAGTGTGGATACAGACAAGGTAGACAGGTTTAAACGTGTAAATTACGACAGAAACTTAAGAAACATAAAAGCTAAAGGTGAAACTACTAAACCGGGCGACGACGACGGTTTAAACAAAGGGTGTCAAACTAACGATGACTGGATTCTAACTTATCGCGATCTAAAATTCGCTGATGTGTACGACGTTTCGGACTCGGAGAGCAGGTTTTCTAGTTCGCGGAGTAGCATTGACATTGGTATGGTGGATGGTGGTGCACTGTCAACTCCGTCATCACCACCCACCATTAAGAGTAGTCAGTCCTTCTTAAGCCATTTACTTCACGGCAAACATGAGAAACACGATAAACACGATAAATCTTCTGCAGCAGTGTCGACGGCTGGGGCGATGCAGAAGAGTAAGTCGTCCTCCAGTGTCATGCACCATGGCAGTCGACTCATGGCGAAGAAGATCTTCAGGTCCCGATCGAAGAGCCAGACAAGGTCAGCGCACGCTCCTTGCAATTGGACGCCTCAGGTAAGATATTTGGTGGTGCCAATTGTTTACTAGATTCTGTCATCTTATGTTCCATTTCCATTATTGAAATATATACACTTCTGGCCATTTTCGGGTTACATTGCAGGAAACTGAACAGTTATTTTTAGATTTATTAGAAGAAGAAGTGTATTAATACCACCTTGTTATTAGTTTTCACTACTACAATGTTTAACGCTATCATTAAGGATTGCTATCCATTTTTTCTGCCTCATTGTAAGGAGCTTTGTAATCAAGCTATGACGAGCACTATATTTACTCTTATAAGGTGATCATGATTCCTTTTCTTAGACATATGTAAAAAGTCCTTGGAATTAGAACTGCATCGTAAAAACGATTCTACATTGACTTAAAAGTTGTGTACAATTTTTTATAATATTGGGATTCATTAGAAACATTTCGGTGTTAATATA
Source organism: Anoplophora glabripennis (assembly GCF_000390285.2). Lineage (NCBI taxonomy): Eukaryota > Metazoa > Arthropoda > Insecta > Coleoptera > Cerambycidae > Anoplophora > Anoplophora glabripennis. Next base: position 3,983,275 of record NW_019416486.1, read on the forward strand.
ATTCATTTGTTCCACTATTAATTTACATTTACAACAAAAAAGTTCAACCATATTTCATTCTTGCGAATATATTTCCTAGAATACAAAGTGTGAAAAACATGTTTCAACGTGTAAATGATGATCACTGCCAATGGTTTCTGTTTTATATTGTGATATACAATGTCAAACAAGTTTTTTAAAATCGTATTCTGGCACAAATATTCAATATATTGTGCAGCTAGAAAGTTCCACAGAAAATCTTCACAAAAAAGGTGGCAAGAACATAACAGGAAGTTTTAATTTATACTCTAAATAACAATGCGGGTAGACCTAGAAATATGTGACTTAATATTAACTGAATTCACGAAATTCTGTAGAACTGTTGCTAGTTGAAGCTGCAAAAATAAATTTAATTCTGTTGTTACGATGAGACTATATTTACAACGTTCCAAGTATAAATGGTTCATTTACAACATTTCTTTAGAAATTCTCTTCCAGTTTTATATTCCTATTAATCATAAAACATAACGGATATATTTTATTAAAGTTTCATTGCATAATGAATGTCGCAAAGCAACTGTAGTTTCTGGAAAATAAGTTTGGGTTATCTGTATCTATATATAGACAACTAGCAAACAGCTGACTTAGTTGACTCTAGCAAGGTCTGTATTGTATACCTATAACTATACCATTATTATTTATTTCATAAGTTAGTTCACAAATTACATTACGAAATAGAGACCTACTTGCATGTGCCATAGTAGTATTTTAGTAAAAGAACAAATTTATTAAATGAAGAATCGATTGATAATGGTAGATTGAAATAATTATGAATATATGTTTTTACGAAAAATTTATTAATATTTGTAGAAAATGGTAAATAGGTTCGTGTACATCATTTCACTATTTTCATTATATCGCTACTAGCACGATATTTTTCATGTTTAGAATAAGGATGTGCTAGGAGTATTAAATTATTTTCATTATTTATGGATGCTTACGTCACTTTATGTTTGATATAAAAACGCGTGGGAGAATTTTTTAAGTGCATTTCGTCATTATATGCAAGCTTTTTATGTTATGAAATCATCTAGTCGAGTATTTTTTGTGCAAAGGTATTGAACTTTTTGTAAGGTTTCAATGAACATAAAATATTTGATTTAGTTTTTTGATTTGATTTTTGATTTAGTTTTCAACAGCTCTACGTCATATTTCAAACCATTACATATTCCTAATCTGCTTTATTTACTAATTAAGTGGTAATCTTAGTTCGATATGGATTTTGTATTATTCCTTTTAGTGTAGAAATCAAAAACATTTATGTATATGAATACGAATTAATTGTTATTTTGTATTATATATTCTCTATTTCATGGTACCAGAAAGGCGTTTCTTTCTTTGCATGAACATGTCTTTAAAAACAGTTATTTTTAACAGCATTGTTACTTTCATCATTTATCCTTCTATTCTTCAGTTTATAGTCATCAATGTCAAAATGAAACCAGAATTTTCTAAACAGTGTAATTAAGTTTTCTTAATCTTAGTTATGTTTAAACTGACCTACCCACTTCATTTTGCCTGTTTGGAGAATCTACTATTATCAATTCAACTCGATTTAAATTTTCCTAAGTGATACCATTATCGATAAATCAGCTACAAATATCTGTGTTTGGACTGTTTAAATACTTATTTTATCATTATCCGATAATTATTATCCTATATTAAGATTAATACAGGCTGTGTTTTACTAGAATTTTGAAAAAATCGATTTTCGGAAAAATTATATGGTACACTTATTGAAGATAAATGTCAACAAAAACTTTATAAGCGTTTCTCGAGAACCTCAAAACGTTTTCAACGAATAGACTTAAAATTTTATACAGAGCTTCACAATAACGTAACTCAGGGATCAATGTCGGATTTTTTCAATTTCATGGTTATTAAGAATATAATGTAACATTTTGGTCTTTTTTCAATTCTTAACTTTTGAATGTACACTAAATCAGCAATTATTAATATTTTTTAATTTCCTTACGATGTTCTTTAGATTATAATAAATAATATAAGAAAATTTGTATGTCTGTTTCAAGAAAATTTGAATTTTCCGAGAGTGTTACGCTACCCAATTTGGTTAGGACATAGCTATTACAATGCGAAACATCGACTTACTGTTAAAAATGTTGTCACCGCCGTTCTTGGTGGGGAAAATTCGAAATAACTGTTGAAGACATACATAGGTATTGAATTTTCGAAGCCAGATTTGGTCAGGACATAGCTAATACAATGCGAAACATCCCCTTACTGGTAAAACCGTTAATAAGCAACCTTTCCGGCTACACAGATCTCTGAAAGAAGGTGTTGTTGTTTGCCATCAGTCGCCATTTGGATCCAAATCGAAAAAAATCACAATACTATCTGAAAAGATGTGTAATATAGCCTTTTTGTTCCTGACATTATATATTTAGGTGAAATTTTTTCAATAACAATAAATATAAATATATGATTAGCCACACAAGTTTGTGAATATTGTCCATTGAATGATCCAGTTCGATTAGTTGAAAATCTTACTTGTTTTAAGCGTTTTGGGATAGTTTCAATTTTTACTTGTGGAGAAGGATTTTTTATCGATTTTTCCTTTTTAATTCCCGAAAATTATCTTTTTTCCAACCTCTAGCGTAGCTTTACCTATTAAAGCACAAGAGTTCTCTTATTGTTAGTATATTGGTAACTGATTAAAATTTAGTAGTAATAGTTTCCAAATGAAAATTGAAATAAAATGTTTCCATTTCCGTATGTCCTAAGGCCCTTTGCTAAATTTAATCAGTTACTTCAATCTTGTAATATATCAGTATTGACCGTTTGAAGAATATGGCACTTCATTAATGGTGCCTATTAAAAAATTTATTTCTCATTATCGGTGTCATTTAGGTTACATTTCTGTTTACTTCTTCATTGTCCCTGGCTGGTGTCCAATACAACATCAGATTCTGGATATCCCGCAACAGTTGGCTATCAGGAGCTTGGCAGTAATTTTCAATTTGGTATAAAAGCCAAATTTTATAAAAGGTTCCTGTGTTTGGGTTTAACTTTTGTTGGCTTAGGCTTTGTATGACCTTTATATAATTTAAATACCTCACAGTTTTGAATAAACAGGATGAATTTCTAAATTATATCAATATTTTGACAAAGCAATTTATGTAATTAGAGATAAAAATGTGTATCTAAAGTAAATTTTTGCACAAACTATTTTAAATACGAAGTTTCTGTTTTCCATAACTTTAGCTACAAATGCTTTAAACGTCATATTTTCTAGATTGTTGTTCTTCCAAAGCATCTCTCAAGTGCCAAAATAGTGGAGTCAAGAGAGATTTTGACTTATTATAAATTACTTAAAAAAAGAACTTTTTATTTTTCGCTTTGTAATGTTGTCAGAAACAACATATAAAAAGTTACCAACTGTAGAGTGTACGCTAAATTATTTATTTAACAAATTAGTTGCAAAATTACATTATTGCAAAATATATAAAAAAATATAATTTTCTAGAAAAAAATATCTGCGCCATTCGAAAGAACAGGTAATTTTACATAAAAAATGTTAATAAAGTTTTTCCACGGTCGGGAGTAGAAATCAGTTTCTACACATCAAAATTAAAACAGAAGTAGTCGATTATTCCCAAGGGGGTATAATGCTCCCAAGGGAGTTTACATTATGGAGAACGTTTTTCATGCAAAAAAAAGATAACATTGAAATTATTTATTGACATTTAAATTAAATGTTACATTTGTACAATTTTCAAAATTAATATTAGAAGGAATATTACTTTCGCTTACATTTACAGTTTTTGTGATTGCGCTAGTAGTGGTACCTACTAAAACCTGATTAGCAATTTTGGTCTTATTTTCAATGGAGTTCTCGACATAACCCTCAGCGACTGTCGTTGATTTCCAACCAGCATGATGCTTTATTGTCGTGATATCCACACCAGCATCTGCCAGTAATGTCGCTGAAGATCTTCGTAAGCAGTGACCAGTATAACATGCAGCATCAGGTAATTTTAAATACGAAGCTACTACACTCGGAATTTTTCCCATGGTATTCTTGCCAACTGGCTGCGAACTACATTTTCCTGCTTTGTAGTACAAAAAAAGGCGCTTATGCTTGACGTGGGGAGGACGAAGGGACAGGTATTTTCGAAACAATTCAAGCATATTTCCCACATCGGTAACCACAAAGGTTCGTGGAATCTTTGTCTTAGTGTTTGGAATTTTTACAATCAAGGAAGAGCCTACATCCTCAATATCATCTACAGTTAAATTGACTAGTTCATCAGTTCGACAAGCTCCGGCA
>NW_019416486.1:3988968-3996261 GCF_000390285.2 Anoplophora glabripennis
TTTAAAATAGTCGGCCATATTGGATCAGCCATTTTGAATTTTCATTTTCCGACTTCATATTCTTGTTCAGCGACATCGAAAACCCCTATATTGTCAATTTGAAAGAATTCGATTTAAAATTCATTGAATTATTTTAAATGTTCTTAAAAAAAAACTATTTATTATTGTTTAAACAATTAAAAAACAATTAACGTACAAAAATAAGTTTATAACTTTTTTCTAATACTTATCTCCAAGTAATTTCAAAAGGTTTTAGGAAAATCCATGCTTCCCATAATTATTTCGAAACAATGCTTAATTTTAAGCTATCTTGACTCCACTAACATGATTTTTAGAAGAAGCAAGTTTAAAACTTCACGAAAACTGGTGTAAGATTAGAAATATCAGTCTGCAAATAGAGCAAGTGTTGAACGACAGTGACCAAAAACTTCAGCGGAAGACACATTCATTTCTCTTGATTGGAGAAAAATTTTAAATTTTGAAATACATCGAATTTTTTCATTGATCGTTTATTTTTCTCAAAAATCCGGTAATTTTGAATATTATAAAAGGTAACCTCTAATTCTTTTTCTGTACGTACTGAATATCTATAGCAGTATTCATTGAAAACAGGTCATTTCCGTTTATGATGACACATGAAAGCACACAGTGAGTAGTGAATATTTTTCCACACCTGCTTCTAAATCTCGTACACTATTTTATGAAGCGCAAAAATACACTGCTCCACCTAGAAAGTGAAACTCTGGTACTATTTTGCTCTAAAACTGGTTAAAAATGTGTCTTGAAAAGTAAAATATTTGGTTTCTACTCTTCATTGGTATTTGCACTTAATTCTACTTCAAGATCAGGTTCAATTTGAAAAATTATTTCAAATGCCATGTATACGCACATTGCAATTAAATTGGTATAAGCAAAACACACGTAAGGTTTCAGTTTCAATTCCTGTCTACACACAGGTTCATGTTTTTTATTTTTGTCATATGTAAAGCTTCTATTTTTACGTGATTTATTTCAGTTGAAAAGCCGCCTTCGCAAGTGTGGAAATTAAGTAGGAACGGCTTATTTCGGGTTATTTTTCGTGATGCTGTTATTGACACTTCGTTATTGTCTTGCAAATTACAATTTACACGAAAATTCGCAGTATTTTTCTTGTAATGTTTTTCTTTATATATTTTTATACAGGATTAGCTGTTAATATGTATAACAATCAGTTATTGTCTTGATTTAAGTAGTAGGTGTATTTACAAGGCCAACTATAAATATTATCGAACATAATGTAGTAAATATTTTCTAAAATATCGGACGAAATTAATATGAAGTATTTTATTTGTATTTTTTTGGTAATTTTCACCGTTAACTTATAACCAAACTTAATGTAGTGTTTTAACCTTATCGCTGTTCATAAAATGATTACTATTATGTAATAAAACTACGATTCCTTAAAGTTTCTTATTTATCTGTCAAATTATGTACATAGGAACAGTTCACCATCATAAAAATTTTATATTTTAAATATTTAAATTGAGTTTATCGCAAGCAACATATTTGTATTCACTCAATCACTCGATAATATGTAAACATACTTAATTTTAATATATTTTCACATTTTTCTATCATGAGTCAATTTATTAGTCTAATTAATATACTTACATGTTAGTTCTAATATCAAATCCAAAATTACATTACAAACTGCAGCATTTTCTATATTCTCACAAACTACTGAAAAAAATCTGCTGGATGCAGTCCCGCTTTTAAAATAAAATCCTCATGTATCAGGTTTATTTTCTACGACAAAAAAGGTTACTATTTTGTCGTAGACTTTTTCATCTGGTAGATATTTTTCGAAATTCAAATAACATTACATTTTGCCTAAAATGTCCATGAATGAAAAAGTAATCAAACTTTATTCCAAGCAAAGTTTAATTTATTATATGAACAATTTATATTAAAAAGAATATTTTCTTTAAGACACTATTTCATTACCCAAATTAACAACTAAAATACTATTTCAATTATGATATTATTTTATAATGATTCCATGAAGGATGATTACGCAGCCACACATACAAAAAAAGTTGTCACATTTTTAGATGGAGTGGAATCTTTTACCTTGATTTATGAAAATCTGGCTCCAGATGTGTGATTAATGAAGATGAGATCAACCAGCAATCCAAAGTTTACTGAAATTGGTGGATTTCAAAAAAGTACACCCGCCATATTGGATCAGCCATCTTGAATTTTTACAATGCAAATTCATATTCATAATCAGCGACCCAAAAAACCCCTTTATACAAAATCTGGTCAAAATCCGCTCAGAATTTGAAAATAGCGATTCCTGCTCGTTTTTTTTGAGGTTAGAAAAAAAACACACGTTCTAGCTCAATTCTGACAGTGGATTTGAATTCAGCAGAGTCTTTTACATAAAAATGTATTATTTGATGTGGAAATAAATTTTTTTCCAAATTTTCCCAGTAAATTATCATCAATTTTCACTATTTTTTCAAGTTTTTTGAGGTTAGAAAAAAACTATGACGTGATGGGCCAATTCTGACCCCAGATTCGTGTTCAGGAGGCCAAATTACTACGAAAAATATATGTCGCATAAAAAGTATACACAACTTATTTTTTTGTGTGTGGCTGTGTTATAGATTAATTCCTATAAAAGAGGTATATTTGAAACTAAATGTATTTCTAGAATGTAATGAATTAATGTAATATGACTTAAACCCGAACTATAAAGCCTTTTGCACTTTCTCTTGTTGTAGCTTTGTAGGAGTTCTATTATTAATATCCAATGGACTTAACAAAACCGTTTCGTTTAAAAAATGCCATCGAACGAAAGTTTGAAACCAATTTGGTTTACAATTAAAAAACTTGAGGTTTATGTTACAACTTGAAAACGAAAGTGGATATGAACAATTAGATTACCCTATCTTATTAACACAGTAAAAACTTGAAACTTTGTAATCTAAAATTTTTCTGTAAAGTAAATTGCAACAAAGCTTCACGCATCTGAAGGAATTGGCTAAATTCGGATTTTCCAAATATCTGGTCAGCCATGAAGTTTTTTCAAAAAATAAAAGTAACATTTAATAAGTAAGGATCATAAAACTGTACATCTTTCCTCATTTAAGCTTTTTTGTATCTCTGCTACTTTCCCAGATCCCTACACTAAACATCGAAAAAAAACTCACCCTGTATAAGAATTTTTATAAAATCTAAGTTGCTTCCCAGAGACATACTGAAAACATAAAATAATTTCATTAATCTGACATGATGGTCCATAGTTCGTGCTATTTCTATATGGATATAATATATTTATTTTATTGGAAGTAACAATACATTAAAATATCCTTGGTGTCAAACGTTTTAAAATACAACAGTTTTAATAATAGATCATTAAGGCAAATTTAGCTAAATGCTATTATTAAAGATTTTATCAAGCTATCTAGGCTTGCATACAGATAACATAGTAAGTTCTTCATAAGAAGAAATATAATACCATAATCATAATATCTTCAAGCATTTAGTTTTAAGAACCTCCTGAAGATCGCAATTCTTTGGGTCCCTTTTAGTTTCATTAACCTCCTATGATTACTATTATAGAAATATAGTTGTTATCAGAGTCCTGTAGGATATTAAAAAACTTAAATTGATACTATAGTAGGATCATATTCGATGCAAAGTAATAAATCAATGTCTGTCAAGGGAACCAATGAAGTACGCTTTTAAGGGTTTTACAAATTGAATAATTTCTTTATACATTATGAAGGGACGAGGGGATCAGTTCAGGTCTGGCACCCTTGTTCCTACAAAAATTCCTTTATTCTCATAAACTATTTATTTTAAATGTAATTTATTATAAATCCAATTTGTTTCCTAAATTCCACATATGTACTACATTCTACCTCTGTACGCGCCACTGTTGTTTACTTGTTTTTTGGAAGCGCTCTCTAATTGACGGCAAAGCTCGCCAGGTTAGTATTTGACGTATAACCGACCAGTTCGTACACTCGATGCACCTGGGCGACTACAGCTACTATCAGAACACAGTGCGTATGCAGCGGTATTTCAGATTTTACATTGAATTTCATTTTAAATTTGAATTGATTTATCTTACGCCTCCTAAAAATGATGACACGATTTTCCTTTGATAAAAGACTGACAACTTTTTGCTCTACTTTGCATCGAATACGATCCTACTATAGAGAACCTTTTGGTAGGTAGTTTGTTTAGGTCGTTATTACTATTAGAATGTACCTATTGATGTTTTCAATTAGATGGTGTATCAGGTACACAAATTATAAAAGTTAGTGGTGCAAAATCGATTTAAGTTTCGTATTTTCTTACGACTTATACAGAATACATTATGGAGTATGTAAATGTGTGTATTGCCTCCAAAACATGATACATCCCGGACACATAAATCGGGTGACATATTTTTATGGCCTGACAAAAATAAAAATGTAAGCATGTGGGAACTGAACTTTTAAATGTAACAGGGAATCGATATTTTCCAAAGTATAGGAAAGATGCGCAAAGACAGCATGTTAACTTCAGATTTCCATAATGATAACATTTTTTATTTATATTTATTTTTTAAATTATTTTTATATTTATATTTTTATTTTCTTGAATCAGTTTAATACTTAGGTACCTTCCGAGAGTTAATAATAAAATGCATGATTAGAACAATGATTAAAAATGTTGACTTTATTTATTAAAATTATAAATTGGTTTTTGTACAGCGTGGCCTGTTAGCAGTCAGCGAAAGTCCAACAATCGTTTCCGAGAAACAGGGTGTTAAAGTTGAAAAAGTCATAGCTATCTTCAGGCATATATCGAAAACTTGTTAAAGGACGGATGAGGCTAATAAAATCTCATGATACATTTTCAAATACATGTGCTTAAAACAAAAAACTATATAAAAGAATATTCCTAAATTTATAAAAAGTAAAAATTTAACATTAGCCTTGTTATTCTCAATGCTCATGCTTGGAAAGAATAGCCTCATATGCAGGTGAGCTCTTGTTGATATGTTATCGCTGTCATCATTAGCGTATTTTCTCTTGTTTTGTTTAATCTTGGCATTTTTTAGTTCTACTAAATATTGTTATTGTTTTTCTTGGTGTTGTAGCAGAAAACACTAGTTGGAAGTGTTCTCTGGTTGTAGTGTGTCAGTGTGTTTATCGAGTGTTTTTTTTTCTTCAAGTGGTTTATTACAGACGTACTCTTAACCATAACCAAACTTTCCTTGAATGATACCTGTTGCGAGGCTACTTCGCTTACATGAAATTATCTTTAATGCGCATGCTCAGTAACATTGATATAATTTTAATTTATTAATTACTATAAAAGTCAATATTGTCCATAAATTTAAATATATAAATTCTATAATTCTATTAGTTTGTCACTTGGGGTTTGAAAGTTCTTAAATATTTTTTTTGGCGCATATACAAAGTACATAAGGTCGAAAATCGATCTAGTAAAAATATTAAGAAATTCTTCATGACAATCACTACTAAAAAGGTCTATTAAGGCACAGTCTAGCGCGTCACAGCTGTGCGCCAAATTCCATTCATTTTTGCATTTTTTTAATTGCCTGTTAAATAATATCTTGCAGAAATAAAATAATATAGGTTAAGTTATCTTTTTCAGGTATATGGATTAATTTTTAAGGTTAGATAGTTATTTTTAACGATTTAGAACAACTATCTTTACTCGAAAGGCTATACCTAGATATATTCCTCTAAATGTTGGCAAAAATAACAGTCACAGTATATAACTACGTATTGTAACTTAGAAGTATGGGTAATTGTTAAAATAAATTTACGTAATGTTATTTTCCAATAAAATAATTACGTACAAAGCTCCCATTTTGTGTAATGAAGTTTGAATGAAGGAGAATGGAAACATGGGGAACACATTTTAGAGAATTTAGAACGGAATTTGTTTAATAAATTAATATAAGTTTTCCGTATAATTTTTAACTTACTTGAACATCTGCAACTGTTCCATTTGTATTTTTCACCTTTGTTTATTTTTCATATTCTATTTCCATTACATCTCATATTTTAATACTTGCATATAAATCACACCGTTTTGACACGCAAATTAGGTCGAGCTGGATGTAGGAAATGTCACGTATTTCGTGGAATAGAATTAATATTTCTCTTATGCTTCGGATCGAGCTGGTGACAACATGACAAATTGCAATTTTTTATATATTTCAGAACTTTTCAATAAATAAACTATCCTAAAATATGTTTTTGCATGTTAGTGACATTAAAGATTCTTTACTATAGGTGAAAATAAGTAACATTTGAATAATTAATAAGGGTCGGATCACATCTCAAACTACCATAGTAGCAGTTTATAAATATTATCAAAGAAAATTAATCAAGAAAGTTGCGGATATATAGGTCAAACTTGAAATAGTGTGATTCCCTGACAACAGCAGCCTGTGCAATTTTAACAAAATGTCATCATTAGCATCGAAATTAGGTGGAATCTGACAGGTTTCAACTGTCAGAAAGAGTATATGACGTTATAGAGAATAGAGTTGGATGCACCAAAAAGCACTAAAATACCTATTTATTTCAAGGTTAAGCTGTTTTGTCACTACATTAGGCTTTATTGCATGTGGCCATCTTTCTTCCATAGCTTGCAGTGATTATACGGAATTCTCATGCTCATAAATCGATAACAAGTACAAACAAGAGAGTCATTATATTCGTATACTAATATTCACTGGTTTCTATTCATTCAATAAATTATATTCATACTCAAAAACAACTTAGATGACAAAATTCACGATATTTATTACTAACTCGCTGCTAATACGAATAATCACGTATCATTAGAACAGATTCAATTCTTTAAAGATTTAGTAAATGTTTTTAAAGTGATAACGAATGGCAAAGTATCTGAGTAGTTGTATGATATTCAACATAAGATTAATTGTAGCAACCCATCCTCTATAAGTAGAAACAAAAAATCGCATTTATAAGGCTTAGAATTGGACACAACTGCATCACAAATAGTTAATGGAAGCTTTCATTTTTATATTCCTTGCAATACTCGTAGTCGTTTAACAGTGAAACACATTATGCCAAAATGTCGTCTATATGCCGAGGCAGGTCAACGACATAATCTTAAAGGGATCTTCAAGGAAGATCTTAACTTGATTAACAATTGTAATATATACTTGTAGCTTAACTAAATAGTAATATGATACTAAATATATCATAAATTATAAACAATATCCCCAATGTATATATAATATATATATAT
>NW_019416486.1:3996310-4038015 GCF_000390285.2 Anoplophora glabripennis
TATATATATATATATATATAATGTACCATATTATTAATTTTAATTTATAATTGCTGTACCCTTTCCAATGACTGAAAAAGGTGAGGAACATAAATAACCTTGACCTCCAATTGAAAAACTCCCAGATTAAAAGTTGTAACGTTTTAAGTGGGCTGCCTCATAATGACCTTTTTTTGACCCAGAGGTCAAACTTGGGGGCATTTGCAGGTCAACTTGAAAATTTCAACTGGAAACCTCATTTGTTTTACCCGGAAATGGTAAGATCAGGGAATTCTATATTCCGAGATGTATAGTTGAATTTGGATCAGACTGACCACTAGGGGTCCTCTGAAGATCAAATTAGTTTTCCGAATGAAATGTTTACATTTTACAGCAAAGGTTGATTAATTTTTGTGGCAAATTCCCTACAAACTACCATGGTCATGATTCATGGTGTAATTGTGACGCTGACTTTGAGCCCTGGGGTCAAATTTAGAGGCCATTTAAGCTGAGGCCATTTAAGCCTGATAAAAAAATGGGCTTAGTAGCTATTAGTATAACCTGTCAGTATCAGAAAATGTATGTAGCCAGTATCGACTAGAAAAACCTTTCAAGCGAGATATTTCAAGAACTGTGAATATTTGAATAGAACTATTCTACACAAAGTACCCTTTATTTTTTATGTAGAATCAGAAAAAAAATATAAAAAATGTATGTTTCCATTTAAAAAACCAAAGTTGGTGTCTGGCCAGGAAAAGTTGAACACCCTGTATAGTTGAATGTATTTTTAATTTGTACATTCCGAGAAATGTGGCAACACAGTAAAAAAATCCATATATTCCTCTTTTTAACATAGATATTGGACTTTCTCGCACTAGTGGGACACGCTGTATGTTACCGGCAGAGTATAAAACTCATTTTATAGAAAACCTAGGTATTTTATAAAATGATTGACGATTTTAGGAAATGTATGAAATCTGTTTAAATTTAAATATTTGTGTATACTTTACCTAGTTATTTTATAGAATGCCTAGGAATTCTATAGAATGCCAATCTAATATTAGGAAAGGTGAAAAATCAAAGATATAAAGAGATAAATTAAATTTTTATTCTGAATAAAGAAATAATATTTTGCATAAGAAACTTAACAGGAACTTAATAAACCATGTATTTTTTAAAAGTAAATGGGAATATATTTTTCTATTTATTTTTGCAAGGTAGACTTGAGTGACATTTACTAGAACAAAGTGTTTTCTTCTTAACACATAAGCACTTCTTTGCTTCACAGTTCTTTTTGCAACTGCATTTGACAAATCCTTGACCCTTTCCAAAGTTGCAACTGAATGTAGTGTAATTTTATTATCAGGAACATCTATAATGTTCAAAAATTCTTTTTGGCAAACTGTAAACTGAGATCCAACTCCTTGCTTAGTACCGAGCTGGTATAGTCTGTGATATTCATGACAACAGCTAGAATATTTTGAGCATCACCACGTCTTCTATCAACTTATTCATACATTGCTGGTTATGCAATAGATATTCCATAAAATGCCTAGGAAATCTACATTATATCATTTATTTCATAAAATACCTGCTGATTTTAGGATTTATATACAATGCCTAGGAATTCTACACAATGTCGAATACTTTGCTGGTAACATATATAAGCAAGTAAATGACTTGCGTACAATCCGACATAATCTTGATCTGAATAAACTTTTTCGTTTTAATAAATCTTGATGTAAGAAGAATTTGCATAATTCACGATTATGATATGATTGATATGCCAAAACAGATAAACTATGATAAATAAATGTATTCTTGAATCAAGGATAGTGATTTAGTCCTTAGGATTTTATATTTTGATTAAGTCAAACAAATGAAGTAAATCAATTGGTAGAAATAGGTTAGTTTATAACAATTTTATTTATGTCAGGTTTTTCCATTTGTGTGGGAATAGCAAGTTGGAATCTGTAGTAGATTGTTTATTTTAATTAATCTGACAGCTGATCTATTGAAGTAATTTAAATAGCGTTCAGTGCATTTCCAGTGTATGGATCATCAATATAGATACCTACCAAAATAAATAATTACATTGATCAAATATGATGGCAGCGTATAGCCATTACTGTTTCTTTTTAATAGGGAATTGATTGAGCAAAAATTATGTTGCAATCACTTTTGCAGAAAATAGAAGTATCTTTAGTTTTTGGGTAAATATTTTAAAGCACGAATCATTGGAAAATTCATTTCCAACCTACATTGAGCTCAGTAGGATCGTATCCAACTTATTTTAGTTAATGCAAAATTTCAGAAACATTCCAAAATACTTTAGAGCAGAAATTGCTGAATGGGAAAAATGGTAATGATTCAATTTTATGGATTGTTTCAAATGTTCTACTATTTCCAAATTTTTTTAGGAATATTGCAAAAATCAGTACAATTTTTCTGTTATGTATATGGTATTGGTTCATAAATTTAATATATGCTTGAAAATAGAATTGATTATTTATTTGTTCTCTTTTATATCTGCATAAATCCTTTATTTTGCGGTGCGTATGTTACTTACATAGAACAAAACACAAGTGAATTGTTTATAATCTGAAAAATTGTGAAACGGCGACGATAAAAAAATAAATGGAGAAACGTTGGATCAAAAGATTAGTCCTAAAAATACCGAGAAACATTTCTCCTGTCTATGAGTAAAACAGTTATCTCGCGATTAGTCATTTTTAAGCTTCTGTAAATATTTCAGTATGGAATTATTACTCATAACTTTGATAGACGTATTCTCAACATCAAATAATGTCTACATACTGAAAATAAAATGGTACGTAAAACACAATGCCAACAACTTTATTTTATAGATAATCTTGAACGAGTATATGTCGCACGTAAATGAAAAAGCTCTATTATCGGTAAAACTGTAATATGACTTCATGTGATTTGTTTAATAGATGTAGTATTAAAAGCCTTATCGCTTTTTATAAAATAAGCTATACATTTCTGTCGTGTAATCCTTTAGTTGAACCATGATGAAAATTATGTGAAAGTCGTTCTTATTAGAGAATCGCTTGTTACATTTCAAACATTTGTGGATGTTTCTGTTCTAGCAATAAAATTAAATGAAAGACAAACGAAATTAAGAATAACTTTTGTTTTGCTAAATGTTTGCTGTTCTTTTTTATGATCTCAAATAGCTTTTAGTGCCAAAAATTTGGTACTTCTGCCTATAAATTATTTCAATTTACAAAGAATTCTTGGCATATCTACGAAATAGACAACTATTTGTTTTTGCCCATTCTATTAATGTATATTATTTGCTGTTATGAATAAATAACAATAATGCAACTGGGTTCTTGGAGATTAAAATTCATATTCTACTTAAATCTATTTCGATGCAAATATAAGAATAGATTCTTATATTTGCAATTTTTGTGAGTAAAAGTATTTTTAAATGAGCGACGTGACATGCAGTTCACATTTTATTTTTTTTTACAGTAACAACGATCTAACATATAAACAAATCGTAGAGAATGTTGTCTTTGACGATATAAAACTGAATATTAATACTGACATTGAAAGTTTCAGAAAAAAATTAATTAAAATTTTGATAACAAAATGTAGATGGTGTAAAGAGTAGATGATACTTATATTGTATTAAATATGAGGAAGTTAATTCTGAAAAGATTAAGCCAAATATTATGAATAAAGATTATATAAGGAATTGGAAAAAATTGACAAGAGTTGAAGATCAGTTGTCAGCTTCTACAGATTTGTGCATTGGCTGAGATTCTGAAACATTCATCAATCAGTTCCAAATCACAAAAACGCGATTCTGGCAATCCATCATATAATTTTTTGTTTGAAAATATTGTCTCACAGCATGGTCAGTTACATTTATTTATTTATACCTACTGCTGTTGTATTTTTATGTAACAAATTTAAATTTGTGATAAATATTTCAGTTTTTCTTCAGCCGAATTCTTTCCCCAATAAACTACGTCACTGATTGATTTAATAAAATAAATATTACAATAAATCATTTTCTTAAAATGTTTCACCTCACACTTTCAGTATAGTTTTAAAGTAATAAACAAAGCTAAATCTTTCATTTTTACTAACACTTTACGTCGATATGTTTATCGTGCTCCACATTTGAGTTTAGTAATTTTTAATATCTAAATCCAACATGTATTGCCGACCAAATAATAGAATTTCAGATTCATTGAGGTGAATATAAACAGTTGAAATTTAAGTCAACAGTTAAGGTAAATGTGTGCTTAAAATTCAACGGAAATATCTCTTCTATTTCGGGCAATTGTCAATGGTTAATCAATTTCTCGGCTGGTCGCTACGTCGAATAATGTTATAGCTGTTTTCCAATACGGATTTTATAACGAAAAATTAGTTTTGATAAACCTACCTTCCATTTACAATATTAATGTCCTAGCCACGAAAATTATTCTATGTGCCTTGTATATCAAATCTCTAAAGACTTTCAGCAAGGCTCCTCATTCGAGTCTTGTTGAGCATGTGAATTTTGGTGATGATGATAATAATAATAATAATAATAATAATAATAATAATAATAATAATACTCTTTATTATTCCAACAGGAAGAAACCCAATTACATCATGGCAACCGGTTACGATTGATTTTCAACTGTGTACCGGATAGTTATTACCTTAAATAATTTCAAATGATATTCAATTCAGGAGTTCCTCAGGGATCTCATTTGCATCCTCTATTGTTTAGCCTTTTTTGAACGATATGAAAACGTGTTTTCAATATTCTAATATATCTATGTATGCTGACGATATAAATACTTATAAAAGAGTATATAGATCGGTTTAAAATTTTTTGCAATAACTATTAGCTTTTTAAATATAAATAAATGCCACAAATTTCTATTGCTTGCGAAATCGTTTTACTGTAAATATACATCTTAATAGTGTTGAAATCGATTTTGTGAATAAGGTTGGGGATCTACGTGCCAAACTGTACAATAAAATACTTTTGCCGTTTTATCTCAATAATTACATTTATGTGGTTGAATCCATTTTAAAATACGCTTGTTTTGGAATCCTTTTTTAGACAAGTATGCCAGGAAATAATTTGTTACAAAAGATTTACTCAATCAAATATAGCTTTAATAGATATATACATTATTTTTCTTTTGATAGCAACCTATCATTTTAAAATTTAGAACGTTTAGGCCTTAATAGAGGTTTCCTTGTCTACAAAGTATGTAACAATTTATTGGATTCTCCATATTGTACAGACTATCGGTGTTAATTGTAGACCATATACCATTAGGAACAGGCGCAGTTTTTAGTTTTACATTTCAATAAATTATATTTTTGCTCATAATAAATAATATCGATTCAAAAAACTTATAACAAAAATTTTTCCTTTAAATAATATGCAATGTAAAATGTAGTGTTTACTTAGGCAGTCGGTTAGATTTCGGCCATCCTACTAACTTGTGTTCCCTGCTATTGTGATAAGTTATTTACTTGTTTTGTATAAATAAATAAGCTTCTTTGACGTATCGAGAAATAGATTGCTTTCTATTCTGTAACTGGAGATTAAGTCTCCTGGCCGGTATTACCATTTGTTGCCCAGGCTGGTCTATTACGTCCTGGTGTATAGTTTAAAGTCACTACCTTACGAAATTACTTGGTACTCAGGTATTAGTAGTTTTTAAATTCCAGTAATTCTTAAGCTCTTATCCACGTCGAAAATTATTTCGATTTTTTTAGATTTTCGTTGTTTTCCTCTGATCACTGATCAAAATCTTATCTCATTTGCTAGAATTTTGGTCGTACATAGATTTATTAGTGTCATATGCTCTGTAACTGCTGATTTTGCTCGGCTCTTATTCTTTAGGTTCAATTCTACACAAATTGCTATAGCCAAGCAACAAGCACTGTAAGGACAGCTAAAATTTTCGTAAAAACATTGTTTTTACTATATCTTCAAGACGGGTGGACCAAAGTAATTTAAACGTACTTCAGAGTATTTATTACCTAATAACTGTAAATGATTTGAATATGGTGATGTCAAATTTTAAAGTTCAAGGACGGATATTCAGGAGTATCTTCGTTCCTTTCTTGAACAGTACTTCTACGCCACTGGAGTGTTCACAAAAATAGTAATATTTTATAAAAGAGAAGGGTAAATTAGAGCGTAACCTGCCAACATCTTCTGCAATATTAATTCATACAAACTTTTTTACTTTCTATTAGTACAACATTGAAAAGTGATTTTTACTTTATTTTGAGTATTAAGTAGTAAGGTATCAACTGCAGTTAAAAATTAAAATGAAAAAATTTAAAAGTGATCTACCGACAAGGATTCTAGCATCATATTTTAAAAACACCTCGAAGACGATATGTCCTCTTGAAATGAGGTTAGAATATACTGTTTAATTTGCACAATTTTTTCAGCAAATGTTACTGTTTTTGAGAAAATTTCAATGGCGTACAGTACTGCTGAAAAAAAGAAGAAACGCTTCTGGATTTCTTTTCTAAAATTTGAACTGGTCAACCTGTTTGGAAGGTATAAACAAAAACAACTTTTTTGATGAAATCTGCACCCCATATACCCCGTGATATGTTCATATTTCTTTTATTTTTAAGGGTATTCTTTACTTCTAAAAATGTTCACTTAGTGTAACACCCAGTATGTATTTATAAATACATATATGTCTAAATTAGTGGCAACCAGAATTTTTTTACCTTACTTCTCTATGTATTGTTTTATTTTTGAATATTTTTTAGTTGTTTTATTTTTGTTCCGATTTTCTATACATTATTATTCTTTTAGGGTAGCTGTGTGTGGAACAACGTGTCCGGGAGGCAGGTTGTCCTCAGCGATACTTCCTTGCTTCATTTGAGTGAAGTTGAAAGGAAAGTCTTGCAGAAAGTTGCTATCGCCAAGTTGCAGGCCCTGAATCTAGGAGTTTCCGTCAAGGTACCAAGTGGTAAGAAATTATCTCTTAGTGTTAACTGAACTTAATGGTTGTTGTATTTAAAATCGCAGGTAAAGTATTAAGGAATAGTGTTTAGCGTTTCAATCAGTGAATGTAAAAAATGGAACTGAAGATTACCATAATTTTACCATATCAACCACTGATTTATATTTGTTCTTTTCAATTTCGTGCGTTAATAATACAAGTGTATGATTATTGGTAAGACAGGCCTATTGATAAGGGTAACTTACTTTAATTTAGTATAATTATTCAAAAACAAAAACCACATGCTATTTATTATGCAGTCTCTGACTTCAGAAGAACTAGACTTCAGGGCAGGGCAGTCAGGGCCAACTTTTCTAATTATGTGGAATTAAAGTATATTTGCTGGTCGCTCACTCTATATACAGGGTGTCTCACTATTTCATATGAAAGGAATTATCACAAATTTTTGCTATTAAAAGTAGCCTTATTTAACCGCCAGATAGCACCAAGGTTGGCAAAAAATTGTAGTTTTGCCAATATAATGTCTGAATTTATTTCTGGCATTTTCTTTAAGCAGTTTTTCTTCTTTGTGTAGTAAAATATTCAAAAAAGAATAACTCTAAAATGCTTTGCCCCATTTAAATAACGTTTGGTATGCAAGTACTATTATGCAGATGTTAGTAATCAAACTATTTGGTTTTAGAGAAATAGGGAAAATCAGGCAAATGCGTTCATAATTTTTTGGCGGGTAACGTGGCAACTTCAAGGTTAGTTTATAAAATAAAAAAAAAATATGCTTTGTCGATTACTGGAAATAATAATATAATCAATGACTAAATAAATCTGTTGGGTGGATAAATTAAATTAAATAATCTTTTTTTGATTACAAGAGCACTATGTACACGTAGCATTGCGACAGTCTGTACAACTTTAACATATATTCCATTATCTGATTTTATTTTGAATATATTAGTTTAATCAACATCTTACAACTGCAATAAGAGGAAAGCGTTTGATTATACCCACAAGGCGACGCAAAGCGAAAGTGTAACTGAACTTTACGGACAATTTAATTGGATTTCTATCTAAGCACAGCTGATTAATTTCTATTAGGTATTGAGAGAAGATCTCTCGCTACTTCAAAGCGGTACATCGAAATTGCATTTTACTTTTCCACGAGTCAGGAAGATAAATTAATGCCAGTTCAGTATTTATGCGCCTTTCAGTCTGCAATATTGAAAAGTTATATCTCGCATTTAATTACCTAATTAATAATTTCTTATCAATTTATTGACTTCCTTCACTACTAAGTTTCGCGAGAAGTTACGAAATTAAATATTTTTCGTGGTTTTGAAAAGCGTAGAAAATTAAAAATGCACTGACTAATATTTTTAGAAATATATGAAGATCTTAATACATTTTGTTGACCTTATAATTAAAAATTTTAAAGGATTTTTCCCACTGTTGAAGAAACTTTAGTAATGCATTCTTCTAGTCTGGTGCAAATATGGAACATGTAGACTTAATAAACTGAACCATAAAATAAAATCACTTATACCTACTATAGACTGGTGCAGTCCTGGCTAGATTCATTTGAAATGGCCATTGAAGTTTGCGACGAATTTGCTTTGATGTCATCAATAGTCTGAAAACGGCGTCTATTCGGCACTGATTTTAAATTCGGAAATAAGAATAAATTGCAAGAAACTAGGTCTGGCGAGAAAGAAGGGTGGGGGAGGACGGTAATATAATTTTTGGCATAAAACTGATGAATTGACAAAGCTATACACTCAGATTTTTTTTCCCACAACTCTGCAATCTTTTTCCGGATTTTTTCACGTAACCATTGTAAAATATCTTGTGTGTACTATACACAGAGTTCACTATTTCACCTTGAGGCAAGAATTCAAAATGCACAATTCCATTAAAGACGACAAAAAGAACATCACTTTGACATTGGATCGAGACTTATGTGCTTTCTTGGGACGGGCGTGGAGATCTTATGCCAATCCATTGTGATGATTGAACTTTTGTCCTAATTGTTTCATCGTCACTTGATTGTTCAAGGAGTTGCCGACAAACGCCGATAATATTTTTTTTCTGTTGTTTGGTCATCAAAGGAAAAACAAATTTTGCTGACCCAATTGAGGTGTTAACCTTTTCTTCAATTTCTCTGACAGTCAAGCAGTGATTTGCACTCACCACATCAGTTGAAGTTGAAGAGTTTCCTGGTCCAGGATCATCTTCAATTGACTGACGACCGCTTTTAAATCGTGAAAGTTGAAAAGTTCCCGTGAGTTTTCCCCAGTTTCACGCAAAATTTTACGTTGTATCGTTATTCCAGAAAATCGTACATTTCAAAAATAGTCACTAGCATTTAAGGGGGTATCCTCGTATAGATTGCAAAAAATCAATACGAATTTTTTTTGAGAAAACTGTACAATATTTTTATTTGAAACTGACACTATTTTATTTGTAGTTTAAGAAAACATAAACATTTTTTTTCTCTTTATTTGTGCCACGTTTCACAACCGCTATATCATTCTGAAACAAGCCAATCGAAGTTTTTTTTATTATAACACTTATACCTCATTCATGAACCTAATTTAAAAGTATAAAAAAATTTATTAACAAAATGGCGGCCATTTGAAAAAAAAATTACTAATGTTTTTCATTGTTTTTTCAAAAAATTTATTAAATAATTATTTTTAACAAAATCCTTTAGGTTAGTGGATTAGCTAATTAAATTTCCTTTAAAATGGTATTTTTTTTTTCGATAGGTAGAAAATTCGTTGAGTAATCGGCGGCATAAACTAGGAAAATTGAAGAATTTTCATTTCGAGAAAAATCAGTTTGAAGTTTGAGGTAAACGAAAATTGCGAGTTTTTTGATACGGCTATTTATCCATCTTTCGCCTAATTAGCAATGCCTGCACCATAAAGGAGATCTTCTTCCTGTTCAAATTGTAGTGATTCGGCAGCAGCTCTCATTTTTTTCGCTAATCGAGCTTCTTTTGCGTTCCGCGCGGCTCTGCCCTCCGAAGGACGTTTGCGAAAGTAGCCCTAGCAGCTAAATCGTTTTGAATTTCGCTTTAAAATTTTAACAGTGTATTCCTGAAATGTTATACTTTCGATTTTTGTAATAAAAAAATCGATTTTTCTATAAATTTATACGAGGATACCCCTTTAAATAGGTTGTACTCAAATAACAATATCACCAAAATTAACAGATATATCAACGATTCAAGAACATGTGTTACAGAGGAGGTAACGCGCAATGTAATATTGCCAACCGCATATCACTAAATATTTTCATTAGCGCGTAATTCAAAGAGTTCGGTTATTTTTTGAACAGACTTCGTACTTGCATAAATTAAGTTTGTAGAAATAATATGCCAGTATTTGTAAACGTTTGAGATAGATTTTCTAGAAGTCATTAGCATTTTCATAACATAGAGCGTATTTTTATTTATCAGATAAAAGAACGCCGTACATTTATGGAAAAACATCGTGCAGAGAAAGATTTTAAACCCTTAACAAATACTGCTATCTAGTGGAGCTTCCAATTTACACCCCTAGGCACTATTTGTATTTTTATAGGGCACCGTAATTTCGAAACCAATTTGGTCGGTCGGTCACGATTAATCGTTTTACGGATTCTACCTGATTTTCCGGCTCCCTTCAACTTCAACCAACACTTTATTGTCACTGTTTCTCTCACGTATACATGACACTCATATGGTTTGAATATTAATACGATTTGATACATATTTGTATTGTAGTAAATAGTAAAAATAGAATCATACTAAAATTTCAATAAGCTTTATTCTCTGGATACAAATATGTATTTAATACATATATCTCGTTTCTACGTATCACGAGTAATACTTATTTGGATGAATTCATTGACTACCTATTCAGTACGTGCTTGTTTGATACGTAGTAACTACTTAGATAGGTACTTTTATTTTATAGTGAATATAATTTTTACATTCAATAAATGTGACAAAAATAAGACAAAATACCATACGACTATAAATTACAAAATAATATAACGAGCGTTCAAATAAAAACGTGGTCAAGTTGGTTCTGAAAATTTGGACGTAGGGCGTAGCGTATAGCAAATGAACTTAAACGTCATCTGTCAAAGCGCTATATCGCCGCTATCAATTTGAATATTTTCGTTTTAAAAAGCGTTTAAAATGGTGTTTTCTCAAGAACAAAAAGTGTTTATCATAGAGTCCTACTTTAGAAATGGACGCAAGATTGATGGAATATGGAAGTATTCTATTGAGGAATGTTTCATAGAATTTCAAAATCAATTTCCCGGCGTTGTTGAGTACAAAATTTTTCAAAGTGCAGTTCAGCGTTGTGTTAATGTTTTTCGTGAAACGGGCAGTGTAACAAGAAAAGAAGGAAGCGGCCGACCTAAAAAGCGGACTGAAGAATTAAAAGAAAATGTCCAACAAATAATGGAAAATGCGCCAAGAACTTCTGTACGTGTTTTATCACAAATGGTGGGAGTATCAGTCGGTACCTGCCACACAGTGTTAAAAAAAGATTTGCGTTTGTTCTCCTATCGTTTAACTTGTCAGCAAGAACTTCATGAAGTTGATTTTCCGCGACGGGCTGTATTTTGTGAATGGTTTTTAAACAACTACGGTGAACTTCATAATATCACCTTTTTTTCTGATGAAGCCTGGTTTCATTTAAGTGGTTACGTAAACTCACAGAATATGAGAATGTGGTCTTCTGAAAAACCAGATAACTTTTTTGTCGAGGGCCCTCTACACGCTCAAAAAATTGGAGTTTGGTGTGCTCTCAATCGAAGGAGGATTTATGGACCTATTTTTTTTAATGGTACTCTTACTGCGCAAAGGTATAGAGAAGAAATTATCGCTCCTTTTGTTAACCAGCTGGAAGAAAACGAAATTACAAACTTTTACTTTCAACAAGATGGCGCAAGGGCACATACGGCAGGCGAGACGATGAATATGTTGAGGGAAGTTTTCCAAAATCGACTAATAAGTCTCAATGCTGAACATGAATTTCCACCGAGGTCATGTGATATTACGCCGTGTGATTTCTTTTTGTGGCCTTACCTTAAAAACACTATTTTTGAACTGCCTATTCCTGATTTAAACCATCTGCAGGCTCGACTTATAGACAAGATTCGTGAAATTAACAATACCCCGAGCATCTTAGAAAATGTCTTTAATTCTTTGAGGAACAGGTGTGAAAAGTGCTTGGAACAAGGAGGGGGACACTTTCAGCAGCTGCTTTAATTTATTGTTATAACAAGGAGGGGGACACTTTCCGCAGCTCCTTTAATTGTTTGTTATTGTTATCACGATTATTCTTTAAAATAAAGTTATATAGTCATTAACGTTATTGAAACTGACAGCTGCTATACAGCTCGTTGAGAAATGAGGTTAAGTTGGTCGCTATAAGCTACTCCCTACGTCCAATGTGTCAGAGCCAACTTCGACCACGTTTTTATTTGAACGCTCATTATATACAATAATCACAGTACAATTTCATTGTTACATCTTATATGAGAGAGAACTTTTACCTAAACTTCATGTAAAATGCAGTTTGCGCGCAAATATGTCCCTTCTCAGATGGCAAATTTTGTGATAAGTAATTCCGTAGTGATTGTGGCAGAATAAGACCTCAAATCGCATTCATAGAACACTAATCAACAGTTAAGAACATTATATGTCTTTGTTTGCAGGATTTAATAAATTACTGTTTGTTAGCAAATTTATAAGGATTTTCATATATATGTTTTTATGTCATATATTTAAATTTCTTTTTGTTATTAATTAAACTTCTAATTGATTGCGGCAACATGTTGTAAAATTCAGGAGCATAGTAAGTAATAAGTCGTTGCGACATTGAGTTATGAACCAACGGCATTATTAAGAATTCATTCACGTTGTGTCTTGTGAGATAATCGTGAGAGACAGAAGGATACAATTTTATTATTTTTGGTAAGTAAGTGCAGAATGCACATATAAATTTTTCGCATTTAATATGTTTGTATATAACAATGCAGTAGGATACATATAATTTTTCTTAAAAATTATTTTCAACATACTATTTTGACAAATAACAGTTTTAAAGATTTAGAGTATAAGCTACCCCAAATAATTATAGAATATCTTATTATAGATTCAACTAGAGCATTATATAATGTTATTATTAATTTTTTACTCAGAATATCTCGAAGTTGGTAAAATCTATGATACATTTTTCTAATCTTTATGGTGACATAATTTACATGGACATTCCATTTCAAATGCTGGTCAATCATAAGTCTTAGATATTTAATTTTTTCTACCTTAATAACTGATGTACATTTACAAATATTTTCTTTAGTACGTTTTAAATTATGTATTTTTATTTCACTCTTGTCAGGTTGACCAATAGATGTAGGGGAAAATGTTAAAAAATATGTTTTATTTATATTTAGGTTTAACAAACTACTGCATAGCTATTCGTGTACTATCCTAAATTCATTTTCAGCTTGGTCGTATACGTCTGACCAAATTTCCTCAGAAAATAATAACACTGTATCATCTGCATAAGAAATGATTAGACATTTTATTGGTAAAATAGTTATTTCATTGATATAAATTAGAAAGAGTATTATAGGACCCAGTACCGTTCCTTGTGGGACATCCATGTTAATAATACGAGAATCACTGCAAATACCATTTATTTTAACTTTTTGTAGTCTATTTTCTAAATAATTACCAAAGAGTTTTAACGCATTACCTCTTACTCCAATTTCCTCAAGTCTCCCTAATCAAATTTTATGAGAAACGGTATCAAACTCTTTTGTTAGATCTAGGAATACCGCAAGATTTTTTTTATTGTTTTGAATATTATATGTCAGTTCAAATACGGCATCTTCAGTACTTTTATTGTTTCTAACACCAAATTGACATTTATTAATTTTTTTTCTGTTTCTAAAAAGTCTACTAATATTTGCTTTACACATTTTTCGAATATCTTCGCAAAATTATTTATTACTGAGATAGGTCTGTACTTTGTACACAGCTTTAGGTCACCGGTTTTAAATATGGGAGTAATAACTTATTTTTTCCATTCAGGCATAGATGCAATATTTTTCGCCTTATGCTTTAATATTTAAAAAACAATTTTTTGTTCATAGAAATATTTTTGAAGGTAATTATTTTGTAATTTTGAAAGGCATTCAGTTAAATATGTATTTTGCTTGCTGATTTATAAAAAAATAAATAGGATGGTTCGCGTTACACTACATTGGTATATCTAAGAAATAACTCTCTTGAAATTAATTTTTGCAACGAGATGTAATAAAAGTGCGTTCTCTGTTACGAGTACAGTTGGTTAAGACTTTATTTTTTTAATGAGATGGTGATTCCTTTTATCACCTAAAAATAATTCGCATTATGCGTAAATTCGAGACAAATTCAAGACAAGGTAGTTATACATACTATTTTTGTTTATACAAAGGAAACTCTGCAGAAAAGGATAATAGTGATAAAATTAGTCTTTCAATTTTCAACTTTGTTACGTCGGTAAAATGTTTCCTTTTGTGTATTCGTTTGATGTCTGTTGTCACTAGATGGGCCCATCTAAGTTCATGTTACTCGATTACAAGAGATGATAACTCTGATGTTATGCCAATTTTCAAATTAAAATTGTAAAATATAGATAAAGGGCTACAGTGTAAGAATATTCGTCAGCATAGTATACAGGATGTGGTGTGTATAATCTATAAAAATATAACTACAGCTTACAATATTTATAATAGAAAAGTCTTATACGAAAAAGTCATATTTTTGCGTTTTTTTATCGTAAATTAAAGTTCAATTATGGATCAAAATATTTTCACTGGAGTTACATGCTGTAGACCGGCCGCGTAAACAAATCGTTGTTGAAAGATAGAAAGATATTTCTCAATTTTTTGGGAATTTTTCAATGCAAAAGTACAAACTAAGAAAAATAGATATTTAAAAAAAACTGATATTTTCTTATTATAATGATTAATAGTAATTACTATCTTAAATGCATTGTTGTTACTGCAAGAGTTCGCAAACAAAACTGCATCCGTAAGCATCTGTAGTTGCCGTGCACTAAACAAACTCCATTAAAATATGGAACAAAATGAAATAAAACTTACCATTTATAGAGGAAATGTTTAAATTGATCCCCATTATCGCGGATACAGGCATGGCGCCGACGCACCCAGTTTACTTGATTGGCACATTGCCGTTAAAACCATCTGATGCAAAAAAGTATTAGTTGATCACAATCCGGGGGTAAAATCTGTTGAACTGGTTGCAGATGATAGGGGCCCAACAGCTGGCGCCTTAAGATGCGATGTACGGTACGAGGCGAGGTTCCTACTTGCTGTGCGAATCGTCGAGTACTAATTGTGGGTACTCGTCACGATTTTTCAACACTGCATCTTCAACATTAAGGTTCACTTGCTGACCACGTCCTTCTCCTCGAGGAATAACACTTCCCGTATCTTGCAGCTGCTGAATGCACTGTAAGATTGTATTTGCACATGGCAGGGTGACGTTGTGGCCATCGTTCCCGGTACAACGTAGTCGCCGCGAGCGCCTTTTCTCCGGCTGCACCATACACTAACACCATATCGACACGTTCGGAAATAGTAAATGCATTGTTTTCTCGGTTCATTGTAAAACTAGTTTGTGCACAAGTTTAAAAATTAAGTAAAGTAAGAAATAAGAATCTCGTTTTTAATGTAATCGGCACACTATTCTTATTTTTTTATTTCTTTTTAAAAATTACACTGTCACTATCGTGAAATTACAAAATAAAAACTTTTGTCTGGAATATTTAACTTTTCAACATTTATGGGTCTATGGACGATGTTTAATATTTGATAATTGAATGAATAATGAATTCAATACAAATACAAAATCAGTTGCCTGCACAAATTTTTTGACAATGGAACCTAACTTTCTCTTAGTATTACTAGTAATAGATTATACCGACTTAAATTATAAGGTTGCATCGCGGGTCGCATAAAAACATTTCCAAAGTTTGTATTAAATAACACAGGGTCGGCCTTCATTTTCGTTGAATAAGTGAACTTTAATTTACAAAAAAAAAACGCGAAGATAGAACTTTTTCGTATAAGACTTTTTTATTACAAATATCATCAGGAAGCTGTAGTTTAATTTTTGTAGATTATACACGCCACGCCCTGTATAGACAAAGGAAAATGTGCAAGAGTCTTAAAATTAGTATCTTTCTATTTTTAATTTTTTTACCTCGATAAAATGTTTGCTTTTGTCGATTCGTCCGATGTCTATCGTCACTAGGTGGGCATAGTTAAGTTCGTATTACCTACTTTCTTTAACTCGATTACATTAGATAATAACTCTGATTATATGTTAATATTCAAATTAAAATTGTAAACCATGGATAAAGGACTACAGTGTAGGAATATTCGTCAACGTAGTAGGTATATACGAGTAGGTCAAGTTATTAGACTATTACCAAATAAATAAACAAAAATTACACTTCAGTATTCCAAATATTTCATCAAAAAAGGACATCCAGTGGTGTCACAAATAAGTTTACGTCTGAGACAGCTCCAGTCCCAAGTCACCACAGCTACGTTTTATTTCTTGTAGCCATATGCATTCTTTTCCAATCTCGTGTAGCTCTTCTTATGTCAGAAACGCAAGCTTACTATTTATGTCGGCCTGTAATCTGATAAAATTCTGATCGGTTATGCATTAATCAGTCTATAGTTTATGGGTCAAGTAATCCTCAATACAATTTTTTCCTGCTGTAGTCTAATTAGAATTAAGAAATGCAGACATGTGGCTACTTGTTTGGCAACACTGTTGCTTATTGTTTTTCAAGTCTTTTTGAAACCACATGAAAATAGAAAACGTGTTCTTAAGGTCGTTCCCTCCCTCCGCATTGTAGCAACTAAAGGGTGATTCAGTTCGAGGTTACAATTTAAATATGGCAACACGGGTTACCTGGCAACAATAAAGAGATGATTTTTGACATGTGTCATTAGTAAATATTGATATTTATGATTATGGAGCGGTATTCCACAGAAGAACGTATTTTAATTGTTAAAACCTATTTTCGAAATGGAGAAAATTTAACTAACACGATTCGTGCATTGCGAGGTTACTTCGGTAACCATAACCGTCCATCTTGAGCTGCGATTAAGAAATTAATCCAAAAATTTGACCGAATCGGATCAGTGTTGGATGTTTAAAGACCAATACGTCCTCGTAGTGGTCGATCAATCGAAAATGTCGCAGCAGTGAGAAATAATGTACGTGGCAATCCATCAACTTCCATTCGCCGTCATTCTCAGCAATTGGACCTTTCCTACAGCACCACACAGCGTATTTTTAAAAAAAGATCTGCACATGTATGCCTACAAGATTCAATTAACTCAGGAATTAAAGGCAACCGATCATATACAGCATCGGATCTTTGTTGATTGGGTATTGCAGCATTACCAAGTTGATAACGATTTTTCAACCAATCAGCGATGAAGCACATTTTCAATTCCACGGATACGTAAACAAACAGAATTGTCGAATTTATGGGGTTCTGAAAATCCAGAAGCCATTAAGGAACACCAAATGCATCCACGAAAACTTACAGTTTGGTGCGCATTTTGGGTCGGCGGAGTGATAGGGCCGTACTTTTTTTAAAATGATCGAGGTGATGCGGTAACAGTTAATGGTGAGCGTTATCGGGATATGTTAAGGAATTTTTTTTGGCATGAATCGCGGAACATTGATGCGGAAGACATGTGGTTCCAACAAGACGGTGCCACATGCCACACAGCACGAGAAACGTTGCAATTGTTGCACACAAAATTTCCCAACCGCGTTATTTCTCGTTTCGGCGATCAAAATTGGTCACCAAGGTCATGTGCTATCACTCCATTTTTTTCTTTGGGGTTATGTGAAACAAAGAGTTTATGCCAATAATCCCAGAACAATTCCAGAGCTAAAGGACGAGATTCGCCGCGTTATTCGTGAGCATCCACAGGACTTATGCCGAAGAACCATGGACAATTTTATCAAAAGGGCGGAAGTCCGCTAAGCTGCTCGTGGCGGTCATTTAGCCGATATAATTTTTCATGTTTAATGTAAATGTCTTAATATTATAACAAAATAAAAATATCTGCAATTTTTCAAAAAACAACGGGTTTTATTTATATTTTAAAATGTGACCTCTAACTAAATCACCCTTTATTATCAAGTCATTTTTTTACGAACTTATTAAAATATTTGCGCCACTGGGTTTTTAATTTCTTCGTATCACATTAGCAGAACATTTGTATCTACATTTTTTGCAAATATATTTTCATAAATTTTAATAAAGTAGCAAAATAAATTACAAAATATTAACGAGACACTTTCCCTTTTACCTACTATGTCAATAGTTACAAATTAGTAACAAAGTGACAATACTTTTCTAATACAACTTTGACTTTAATGGCAATTTATTTATTTATTTATTGCTTGTTAACATACGTTAATAAACTATAAATGGATGTAAAATTATAAAAAAGTACAAATATAATATCTAAAATAAAAAAATGTATCTAAATGCCAACAATCCTTTAACAATTTCACACTTACACATTCTACCATACATTTTTTTACCATTACTACATTTCATACTTTACTGTGTAGTTCTAATTTTCTTTTTTGTTTTTTTTTATTAAGAAATGAATTTATTTCAGACAATGTGGGCAGTGTAGTAAAGCCAAAAAGGAGACCGTATTTGCTCAAAAGGAAAGCTTTAACGACAGGCATATTTGATACAAACCGGAAAGACTCTGACAAGGAAAAAGGTGAGTTGTTTTGTTTGCAGTTCAATAACAATTACATTATTTTATCTGAATAAACTTGAAACCCATTTGAATTGACAAAATTGTTCAGTTGATGTAGGGAACTTAAATTAGAATATAAAAAGCAGAAACTTCGTTACTTTTGATAATAATTACTGTTATCTTTTGTTTAAACTAAAAATTCCACCATTTTAATCATTTGCCTTTAAAAAGAGGTAATAAGTAAGAGGTTTGAATAGTACTAAATGCTTTGTTGGTAAATGATACCTACTCAGATATCTTATTGAATAATTTACTTTTAATTTTAACAGTATCAATTTTAAACAATTCATTTTCTTTGGCAATTTGGAGTAAAATTCAAATTTACTGTATAAAAACATATTTAATACTGCATTTGCGATAGTTTAAATTATAGTGCTGTTTTTTTAATAAATAGAATATGTTTTCAAATAAATTTTGCACTGAGAATTTTCACGAAGGAAAATCACCAGTACTATGGTGCATGGAGGAAGAATTTACAATCTGAACGGACTGAAGCCAGCAATTAATGGAAGTATGCCAAATTTAAAGAAAATTTTTGGTTATTAATAAATTGGGTAGATGCACAAGCCAGTAAAAAATCAGTGCATCCTCTGTTTACATTGTTCATTATTTTTAATGACAATATGGTCCCATATAGTTCATTATAAATTCCTCGAGACATATTTTTGATAAAAACATTAATAATCTGTTTTCTGTCTGTGAGTAACTAATTTATAATAAAAGTGCTGAAACTTTATCATTAAGATGTTACTATGATGAAACCCATTATGAAAGTCAACACAAATTAAATTTAAGCTCCTCATTACTTCAATTTTAATTCAATGATTTTTGGTAAACATGTTTTGAACGTAAAACTAGACTTGTGTTTACTCAGTGAAGTTTAAGATGCGTTCAAGGCCCGTTTGGACAGCTTTTTTAGTAACTATTTGTACGGTAAACAGCTCGTACCTGTTTGGATAACCATTCAACAAAAATCAACAAAGTACTCAGGAAACAGACATTGTATTTATATCTATACGTAGGACTTACTTATTTATTAATTCAATCCGAAATGCCGAAAAGTCACGTACAGAAAATATATATATAGGGTGGCCAAATGAAAACGAAACAGAGCCATTTTCAGGAACTGCGTCAAGATTGTAGAAAAACGCTCAGACCCGTCGATTTTAGATTAAAGGAGGACATTCTTTGCTGGTATTTTTGACTCCGCCACTTTCACTGATCCCAGACACAGATGCCAGTTGTATCATACTTAATGTAGGATCAAGATGAACTTGTCCCAAAACTGCAACTTCATTAGCTTCATTAACTATAGGTTTTTCAATTTCTCGTTTTTTATTGGCTACTTTCCCTGTCTCTTGAAATTTTTTTACTAACTTTAGAACATACTTCCTCCTGACGTGTCGATCTTGATGTAGTTCGTTAAATAACTGAGCTGTTCTATTCGCACATTTATTGTTCATAAAGTAAAGCGAAATGATATCTACCCTTTCCGCAATGGAATAAACCATAGTGTTTAATTTTCAAAAACACAATTAAATAAACTACCAACCAAATAATACTAGAAAATAATTTGGAATCCACTAATTTTACGTTCATTGTGTGTGTATAGCATTCATTTCTGTTTTTTACAATTGTGTTTTTTTTACGAAAGTGATAACAAATCGCCAAAAACCAATGTAACGCAAAAATACTAAATTTATACCATTGGCGTACTTAATTCGAATGGCTGACATTTTTACCGTTACTAATTGTTTGTATATAAGTTTCAACTTTAAAATCAAAATCAAAAATCAAATAGTATTGGAGGAATTATAAACTTTAAAGTCTGTTGTAAAGAGAACTGTAAGAGCTTTCAAAAGAAATATTAGGTACTCAACCCCCAGTGCCATTTAAATATTTAGGGGTGATGCTTACCCTTGCTTGGGGGGTGAAAGTGGTGGAGTCAAAAATACCAGCAACGAATGTCCTCCTTTAATCTAAAATCGACGGGTCTGAGCATTTTTCTACAATCTTGACGCAGTCCCTGAAAATGGCTCTGTTTCGTTTTCATTTGGCCGCCCCGTATATTGAATTTTAAGAACACATTTATTTCTACCTTTTGAATATAGGATCTAGTTAATGCAAATTATCGCTCGAAATGTTTTTCTAGTTTCACTAGTTACTGAAACAGGAGTATCTTGTTATATTCAACTGAGGAAGTTGAGCAGAAATCTATCCATCCAAATGATTTATTATTATATATCTTAATTTACCGCTGAAAAAAACTTGGCAAAATAGTATATTTTAGCGTCTGTAATTTGTTCCGGACACTGAATAAACTCTTGGCTTCATTTAGCTATTGTGTAAGAATTTTAAATAGTTCGTGAAATAAAATATGCGAAATATTTTGACGGCAATTAAGGTTCCTGCGGTGTTGAAATTCCACAGCTTAATTAAGAACAGAGAACTCTATAACTAAACCTGGAAGCATGTAGCTGGTATTTACGGAGAATACGACGAAATATATTTGAAATTAAAGGTGTAGTTCTTACCTTGAGTCAGAGAATATTTTTCTCAGATAATTAAAAGTTTTAATACACTGTCATTCTTAGTTAGTCATGTAGAAACTAAATTACTGAAAAAAAAGTATATACCTAAATCGATTAATCCACGAGGCGGTTTATTGAACCGCGAATATATTGCTTCGATATGTCGTTTTTTATTTATCGAATCGTTGCAAAGACACATTCGATTGTCCTGTCTTTGAAAATCGGTTACATTTCCTAGCTTTATCGTTCGACTAATTGCAGAAAAAGTAATAAATACTTATCAGAAAACATATTGTCGATGAATTGTAAATTTAATTCAATTCAAGCCACGCCGTTGTTTAGATGGTATAGCAATAAATGTTTCTTTAATCACGTTCAAAAGTCATATATTTTATGTTGTAAATATGAAATTTCTCAAGACTTCCTTTTGAATCAGGATAAAGCCATTAGTCTCAAATAACCCACAAACCCAATAATACATAAATCCATTAAACCCAATCCCCCATTATTCTAATAACTAAAAATCATAAACCTGATAACTTATAAACCCATATTCCTAAAATCCCTAATTACAAATAATAAAACCCATAACCACGTAAACCCTAAGACCCATAACCGTGTAAAACCTCATTAACCCCAGTCCATCAATCCCAAAATGGATTAACTCCAAAATCCATAAACCCTAAATCTCATACGCCCCAAAATCCATGAACCTCGAAGTTCACAGACCCTAAAATCCATGGTTTTCAACATCTCGGCAACATCAAAATACGTTTATGGGTTTTAGCGTTTTGGTGTTCATGGTTTTATAGATTATTAGTTATTTGACTTTCGGTTATTAGGTGAATGGGTGATTAGGTTTAGTGTAGTTCTATTAGCACCTTCTACATGAAACAAAATAGGTAGTGCGTACAGTTTTCTATGGTTTTTCATTGCAAAATTGGATAAACATGCAATTTATATCCAAGCCGAATAAAACCATCGCACTGTATAGAATAGAAGTAATCGATCCTGCAATCAGATAAAAATCCCATCATCATATGGAATGTATATGGCCTTTGCAAAGATTTGATATTTAAGAGATTACTACAACGTATGGTCGAAATATATCGCTAATATGTCGCAAAATAATCGATATATAGGGTGTTTCAGTTCGAGTGAATCAAACTTTTTAGTCGGTTGCTAAAATCATATTATTTACGAAATCTTTGGTTTGCTTAACAAATTGATTCAAATTGGGTGTGGTATATTTACACATGTGCATAATTTACTGTAAAATATACAAATTTTTGTAGGTTAGTGGTTTTCGGGAAAACGATACATTATACCGATATTCAACAAGTATACTTTTTAATGTAGAATTGTCCACGAAATCTAAAAATGAATCCCAAATGATTAATAGGTCATTGACGTAGAAATTGGGGTAAAAAAATCCAATTTTACTACCCATTTTTACGCCACTGACCTACAAAAATTTGTAAATTTTACAGTAAATTATGCACATGTGTAAATGTCAACACTACACCAAATTTGAATCAATTTGTTATAAGCATACCTACCAAAGATTTCGTAAATAATATGATTTTAACAACCGACCAATACGGCCTTGTACAGTGAAAACGGTGAGACTTATTTATCGAGTTCTATTTGTGGTTAAAGTTTGATTCACTCGAACTAAAACACTATATGGCTGTTCAAAAAACCGTACCGAGTATTCACCGCTTCTATTCGTCTCACTAAAAATACCTATTTTTTGAAGTGTCCTGTTTATTTATTCTTTAGTCAGTTTTTTTAATATTTGTCACTTTTCTATTCTGTAATTCATAAATAAATAAGGATTATATGATTAGCGGAATTTCTAAAATATTGTCGGCTTCTTTAATTGCGTCTAATTTTCGCAGGAAGAGCTAAATTTGGATGATTTTATTTTCTATTTATTGAGATACTTCCTAAAATTTAAGTAAAAACATGCCCCGTCCTATTTAACTTGCGGATAGCTTTATTTCGCGAAAAATAGGTTAACGTCTTTAAATAAAATGTAAATAATAAATGTATGAATGGTTTACACTTTCAATTATTCGCAGAGCCATAACCTTTGAAATTAGATCACGTTCTGAGATCAACAGATGATATGTGTATTTTTAGTGTTCTTGTATTTATAAATAATTTTTATTTAGGAAGAGAGTACAGAAATAGGAAAGGGTCTCAGATCTCTATTTTTTTGCGAACGAGCCTCAGGAGAAATAAAGCAGCTGTAAGTAAAAACGGGAATCACTTTTTGGGCCAGGTTCTATATATACACTTAGGCGTACATATAAAATATAAATAATTTCGGACAGAGTTCTTATCAACAAAGTAAAATATATGGGTACCTGTCCAAACAATTTTAATTAAGCACATATTTCCAGGACCAGACAAACACATCGAATTTTTGCTTACACGTTGCGTGGAACCGACTGATTATTTAAAACAAAATAAATACTTTTGGAAACATATTTCTAAGCGTAAAAATATCTCTAATTTTAAAAATATCCGAGGTGATGGAGCCGCCGCCACAGTTAAGTGATGTGTTTTCGTAGATTCCGCGAGGTATTGTTTACTTAAAGCTGCAGATTAAGTATTCGATTATAAACTTGATGGAGTAATATGAAGAGCGCCACATAAATTACGGGCCTGTTTTGATTTGCACTTGTAAAATGAGACTGCGTATTTGCTTTTCATTTGTTACAGCCCGCTTTTTGTTTCGCGACTTGTGAAAGGGGAGATAGAGGTTACGCTGTCCGATTCAAGTTTTTTCGAAATATAACACACGCAACAGAAAAGGTGTGTTTATTTTATGTCTCTTCACTGAAATAAATGGGCTTACTAAACAGGTTTTCTAGATCAATAAGAATAAAGCACATTAAAAAATACTCTTCAAAAAAATCTTCATACTCATTATCAAACGAGTTTAACTAGAATGCACTTAATACAGGTTATGGAACTGAAATGAATTATTTATAGGTACAGGGTGTTTAGGAAGAGATGTACATACTTCAGTATGTTATTCTACGTTTAATTTTAAGTAAAAAAATCTTATGAACATAGGTCTGGAAACGCTTCGTTTAAGATATACAGGATGTGAAATTTAAAAAAAATAATTAAATTTTCTTTAATAACCTCGACTACTTTGAGTTAGTTCATGAAATTTTGTAGGCGGTATCTATTTTGGTTTGGGTGAATCGTATATCCACGGAGGTTTTTGGTTTTTTGGTTTTCAAATATCACTAAAAATGAAAATTTTTCTATCCTCTCCTAATTGACGGATTCGAATTTTTCAAAAAGCGTATGAAAGCTTGAGAGCCCTTCTATAAGTGATTAAATTTTCAAGTATCTAACGGCCTTTGTTTGAAAATTTGCAAATTTTTTTTCAAAATCTGGATTGCAAAATTATTATGCAAAATCTATCTAACCGATTTTGATGAAATTTGGTGTGATAATTCTACATAACATGAATTTTTGTTGAGCCAAGTATGAAAGTCCCAAACCAATTTAGAGACCTCAAAAAGATTCCCTTTAAAAAGTAATGTTTTTTAACCCCATATTTGGCGATTTTTTCGATTTTTACAATATAATCATGATTCATTCGATTTATAACTAGTCATATTTGGTAAAAAAATTAATTACAAACATTTTTCTCCTCTTCCATTTTCGCCTAAAATGAACTCTTGGAAAGATACATCATTTTTTAACATATTGTGCCGCCAAAAATTTTCCAAAATTTTCATTTCTAGTGATATTTGAAAGTCAAAAAGCCAAAAATCTCCGTGGATATACGATTTACACAAATATGGACTTTTTGAAATAGATCCTGTCTGGACTATATGGTTTAGAGGGATTTGCCATATTTATTATAAGTTTAACTTCACAAATTTACAGTATATATAAGGTATCGTACTGCTCATTGACACCATTTCACACATTTAATAACGAAAGCAGTCAGTTGTACTGTCGAAACGCGTTATTGTATATGTCGCGCTTGCCATTTACCTATACTTACCGATGACGTCAATGTATCGACATCCCAGTCCAAGGCGTTTGCGCGCGAAGTGAACCGATTAAAACTTTAATATCTAATAACTTTTTAAAAATAAATTAATATAACAAAACCTTTCCACATTGCTTGTAGTATTCGGTGCAGATACAAAAACTATTAAAATATTTTTTCTGCAAGAGGCCTATTTGCATGCATCATCATCTTTAAATGGGTTTTTAACGGAAACGACTGCTCTTAGAGACTTCAATAAGGTGTACATTTCTTAAGTAGAAAAGATAGGGGAAAATGTCTTTCTATTCGAAAATGACATACACCGGGGCACAAAAAAGTTAAAACGATTTAAAATGATCCTAATGGTCGCTTGTGGCGCCCTCTGGGAGATACAACCAGTCGTCCATAAAATTTGAATTTCCCTCCGCATACAAAATTTCATGAATTTAGCTCAAAGTAGTCGAGAGTTATTAAAGAAAATGTAATTAATTTTTTTTAAATTTGACATCCTGTATATCCTAAACGAAGCGTTTCCAGACCTATGTTCATAGGTTCACTAGGTGTTGCGAGTATTATTCAATGCCGGTCGGGGCCTATAGCCAGCGGAGTAGTTGTTTCTCGCAACACTGGCAATTTAAACAATTTATATTCGCCCTGTTGGCGACAGTCGTGCAACAAAAGTACCTGGCAAATTTTAACAGGTCACTTCCTTCCGTAGTAGCCATCTGAATGATATAGTTGGAAGTCAGCACGACAGATAGAATCATTTGCGTTCCGCGTATAATTAAAGCGATTTCAATTTCCTATTTCGCAAATATCATCCTAAATGTTTTCATCTTTAAAGCTTTCTATGTGGGTCTAGAAATATTCCTCCAAAAAATGTATGCTTCCCATGCTTCATTATCAAAATATGCCCGCTTCAATTTTCGTGAGAGGTCGTTGCATCCGTTGTACAAGTTTATAGCAACAAAGAGATACTTGCTACTAGTAGAAAATTCAGTTCCACCATACAGTGGCCTTATATAGAATAGTATGGAAATATTAAATATCTTCTTTGGATAATTTAACCAACTGCCATTACTGAGTCTACGACCTTCATGAGTACCATGGCGCCAACCGAATTGGGGACGTACTGCATAATATATCAACTCATATCTTCCAATCTTGTTTCATCAAGACAAGGAATATTGAGAGAAACATATTTGCTATTATTACTGTGATTCCATCGCTACTAATTTAGTATTGTTTTTAAAATTTCAGGAATTAATTGTTCCCTGGGTATCTGCCAAGTGCACCGAATTATCAATTTTACAATAGTCACGGTATCTCCGATTCACCTTTTAGTTAAAAATAAGCTTGACACCACACATGTTTTCTGTTGTATATAATACTCGGCCGAACAATAGCTATTTATATTTAATGTCTTTTGCAATATCATCTCTACGGTTCAAGAATAAAATAAATTAATATCTAAAATAATGCCTTTTTAGTATATATGTCTTTTAATTGTCACTCTTCATTTCGGAGCTCCATTTTCAAAATACAGGATGTCAAAATTAAAATTTTAAAAATGATTTTTATTGATAACTGCGGTGATTGTAGAAATATTTATTTGAAATTTAGCACATATTTTGATCTTAAATCGGCNACGGAGAATACGACGAAATATATTTGAAATTAAAGGTGTAGTTCTTACCTTGAGTCAGAGAATATTTTTCTCAGATAATTAAAAGTTTTAATACACTGTCATTCTTAGTTAGTCATGTAGAAACTAAATTACTGAAAAAAAAGTATATACCTAAATCGATTAATCCACGAGGCGGTTTATTGAACCGCGAATATATTGCTTCGATATGTCGTTTTTTATTTATCGAATCGTTGCAAAGACACATTCGATTGTCCTGTCTTTGAAAATCGGTTACATTTCCTAGCTTTATCGTTCGACTAATTGCAGAAAAAGTAATAAATACTTATCAGAAAACATATTGTCGATGAATTGTAAATTTAATTCAATTCAAGCCACGCCGTTGTTTAGATGGTATAGCAATAAATGTTTCTTTAATCACGTTCAAAAGTCATATATTTTATGTTGTAAATATGAAATTTCTCAAGACTTCCTTTTGAATCAGGATAAAGCCATTAGTCTCAAATAACCCACAAACCCAATAATACATAAATCCATTAAACCCAATCCCCCATTATTCTAATAACTAAAAATCATAAACCTGATAACTTATAAACCCATATTCCTAAAATCCCTAATTACAAATAATAAAACCCATAACCACGTAAACCCTAAGACCCATAACCGTGTAAAACCTCATTAACCCCAGTCCATCAATCCCAAAATGGATTAACTCCAAAATCCATAAACCCTAAATCTCATACGCCCCAAAATCCATGAACCTCGAAGTTCACAGACCCTAAAATCCATGGTTTTCAACATCTCGGCAACATCAAAATATGTTTATGGGTTTTAGTGTTTTGGTGTTCATGGTTTTATAGATTATTAGTTATTTGACTTTCGGTTATTAGGTGAATTGGTGATTAGGTTTAGTGGATTTATGGATTATTAGATTTGTACGTCATTCAAGACCTAATGGCTTTTTTCCTGTTATAAAAGCCTTACCAAATTTTATATTTTCCGCATTTTCAGCATAAAGTCTATGATTTTTAATGTGATTAAAGGAACATTTGTTGCTAAAGCGTATAACTTGCCGCGTGGATCGAATTGTTTCCATTTTTGCCCACGTACGTCTTAGCGATTTTTGACACATTGCTCATCGCTTTCGATAAACTGCACCGTGAATGGGGTCGAAAATCTCTGCGATTGTTTTCCGCCGTTGTGAGATAATTTCTAGCAGCGATTTATTGCTTTTGCGAGCTATTAGTCAACTCACCTATAGTTTATTTTCATAAAATTTAATAGCTTCAAATGATTATTTTCCTTTCTTGAACAACTTCTTCATC
This sequence comes from Anoplophora glabripennis, assembly GCF_000390285.2. Lineage (NCBI taxonomy): Eukaryota > Metazoa > Arthropoda > Insecta > Coleoptera > Cerambycidae > Anoplophora > Anoplophora glabripennis. Next base: position 4,024,687 of record NW_019416486.1, read on the forward strand.
CAATACCTTTACTTCTTGTTGCATTGTTTCGTAGTTCTATAAGTACCTTCTACATGAAACAAAATAGGTAGTGCATACATATTTCTGTTTTTTCATTGCAAAAATAAACATGCAATTTATATCCAAGCATGATAAAACCACTGCACTGAATAGAATAGAAAAATAACAAATAGAAGGAAGGACAATTTTTTTGGTAGTTCAGTCAAATATTTTTTAAAATGAAACGGACAAGGCTACGTTTTAGAAAGAGGCAGACATGTTCTTTGAGAAATGTTTAGATTACCTGAATAAATTGTATGATTTCGAAAATTCAGTGCACAGTAAATTGAGCATTCTTTCAATGATAAAACCGATTACGTGGAATGCTTTGAGAGATTTGGCCATTGATTTAAAGATCACTTTTGATGAAAATAAACTCTATGCAGATTTCTGAATTTTGAGGGAGGTTCAGGGCAGCATTGTTAAATCAAGTGAATGAGTGGATTTGAGGTGGGTAAAATTTTTCTCAATAGTCAAAAATGGATTTGGAGACATGTCGAAGAAAATAGTTTCAGTCATTTTGTCTGTACTTGTATCAAACGCCACCTGTGAGCATTTAAATGAAGAACATGTCGAAGCAGAAATCCAGACGTTTTTCAATTATTTTAAAATGGACTGCAAGGAGTTCTTTAAATTTGTCAGTTCCAGACCAGATATTTTGAAATTTATACGTTCAAATGTAAAATATAAGTTCAAAATAAAATAAAAAGTTTCGATGTTTTATTTTTCTCCCGGATTTAGACAGTCAGTTACTATCCATTCCTACGCCACTGACCTACAAAAATTTTAAATTTTATTGTAAATGCACATGTGTAAATGTTAACACCACACCTTTGAATCAATTTGTTATAAGCATACAAACGAGTAAATAATATGATATTAACATCCGATCAATACGGCCCTGTACAGTCAAAACGGTGAGACTTAGACCCTTGCTTTATAAGACAATTCTGAAATATGTATTGAATTCTATTTGTGGTTAAAGTTTGATTCACTCGAACTGAAACACCGTGTATATGGCTGAAAAGTCCTGTTTAATTTGAAACGAACCTTGTATTATTCTTTAGTTAGTTTTTATAATTTGTCACTTTTGTATTCTGTAATTCATAAATAAATAAGGATTATATGATTTAGGGGAATTTCTAAAATATTGTCGTGTTCTTTAATTGCGTCTAATTTTCGTGTGAAGAGCTAAATTTGGATGATTTTATTTTCTATTTATTGAGATTAAATACTCCCTAAAATTTAAGTAAAAACATGCCCCGTCCTATTTAACTTGCGGATAGCTTTATTTCGCGAAAAATAGGTTAACGTCTTTAAATAAAAAGTAAATAATAAATGTATGAATGGTTTACACTTTCAATTATTCTCAGAGCCATAACCTTTGAAATTAGATCACGTTGTGAGATCAACAGATGATATGTGTATTTTTAGTGTTCTTGTATTTATAAATAATTTTTATTTAGGAAGAGAGTACAGAAATAGGGAAGGGTCTCAGATCTGTATTTTTTTGCGAACGAGCCTCAGGAGAAATAAAGCAGCTGTAAGTAAAAACGGGAATCACTTTTTGGGCCAGGTTCTATATATACACTTAGGCGTACATATAAAATATAAATAATTTCGGACAGAGTTCTTATCAACAAAGTAAAATATATGGGTACCTGTCCAAACAATTTTAATTAAGCACATATTTCCAGGACCAGACAAACACATCGAATTTTTGCTTACACGTTGCGTGGAACCGACTGATTATTTAAAACAAAATAAATACTTTTGGAAACATATTTCTAAGCGTAAAAATATCTCTAATTTTAAAAATATCCGAGGTGATGGAGCCGCCGCCACAGTTAAGTGATGTGTTTTCGTAGATTCCGCGAGGTATTGTTTACTTAAAGCTGCAGATTAAGTATTCGATTATAAACTTGATGGAGTAATATGAAGAGCGCCACATAAATTACGGGCCTGTTTTGATTTGCACTTGTAAAATGAGACTGCGTATTTGCTTTTCATTTGTTACAGCCCGCTTTTTGTTTCGCGACTTGTGAAAGGGGAGATAGAGGTTACGCTGTCCGATTCAAGTTTTTTCGAAATATAACACACGCAACAGAAAAGGTGTGTTTATTTTATGTCTCTTCACTGAAATAAATGGGCTTACTAAACGTTTATTATTCAACAGTTGAATATAGGGCGAGCCAAAACTCGAGCACATAATTTTCTCAATTTTTTTAAATGTCCCGACGAACGATCCTAGCTGTTGCACTAGGTGTTGCGAGTATAATTCAATGCCGGTCGGGGCCTATAGCCAGCGGAGTAGTTGTTTCTCGCAACACTGGCAATTTAAACAGTTTGTATTCGCCCTGTTGGCGACAGTCGTGCAACAAAAGTATTTGGCAAATTTTAACAGGTCACTTCCTTCCGTAGTAGCCATCTGAATGATATAGTTGGAAGTCAGCACGACAGATGAAGCCATTTGCGTTCCGCGTATAATTAAAGCGATTTCAATTTCCTGTTTCGCAAATATCATCCCAAATGTTGTCATCTTTAAAGCTTTCTATGTGGGTATAGAAATATTCCTCCAAAAAATGTATACTTCCCATTCTTCATTATCAAAATATGCCCGCTTCAATTTTCGTGAGCGGTTGCTGCATCCGTTGTACAAGTTTATAGCAACAAAGAGATACTTGCTACTAGTAGAAAATTCAGTTCCACCATACAGTGGCTTTATATAGAATAATATGGAAATATTAAATATCTTCTTTGGATAATTTAACCAACTGCCATTACTGAGTCTACGACCTTCATGAGTACCATGCCGCTAACCGAATTGGGGCCTCTATAGTTGCCACTGTCTTGATACGGAACTCTAACGTACTGCATAATATATCAGCTCATATCTTCCAATCTTGTTTCATCAAGACAAGGAATATTGAGAGAAACATATTTGCCATTATTACTGTGATTCCATCGCTACTAATTTAGTATTGTTTTTAAAATTTCAGGTTGGGAATTAATTGTTCCCTGGGTATCTGCCAAGTGCACCGAATTATCAATTTTACAATAGTCACGGTATCTCCGATTCACCTTTCAGTTAAAAATAAGCTTGACACCACACATGTTTTCTGTTGTATATAATACTCGGCCGAACAATAGCTATTTATATTTAATGTCTTTTGGAATATCATCTCTACGGTTCAGGAATAAAATAAATTAATATCTAAAATAATGCCTTTTTAGTATATTTGTCTTTTAATTGTCACTTTTCATTTCGGAGCTCCATTTTCAAAATACAGGATGTCAAAATTAAAATTTAAAAAATGATTTTTATTGATAACTGCGGTGATTGTAGAAATATTTATTTGAAGTTTAGCACATATTTTGATCTTAAGTCGGCACACTTTTTGTGTAATTTTTGGTATAAAATATCAAATCGTGAACGGAGGGGAGGGGGGTTGCAGTAACCATTTGTAACACCCTGTATATTAAAAAAATAAGATAGTAAAGTAGATTGCAATAACACCAAAGTCTAGCACTGTAAAACTCTATTTTCTTAAGAGATTCTTTATTAGAAAAGATCGGTTCCAGACAACCAGAATTTCATTTAATTGTCATATTAACCTGTTCAGTAAACTTCTACGAAGTATTAATAGTTAAACCGTTAAACCTTAATACCAGTTGGGTCAAGTTCATCATCAGATGGTTTTGATTACTAATTCAATTTCTAGATCGAATTCTAGCGTGTGTCATTCATACAACATTATTTTAGGTTTCAATTAGATTCATACACAGACAAAAGTAATTTGAAATTTTTAAAAGAGAATTTAAATCATCTCGTCACTATCTGCATTGCAATATTCTTGAAAGAATATGTATTGTATGTCGTCAGTGTAAAAGTGCGAGACGCAACTTTTTAAATATTAGAGCTACACATCGTGACTATAAGGTACTAAAACAGATCCCTGTGGCAGTGCTTGTTGAATAGAATACTGACTACTATGTATATACAACGCACTGCTTCCTGCCAGTAAGGCTAGAAAAATGTGAAACCGCATAGCCCCAGAAAAAACAAATGGGGCCATGGACCACACCAGTATATTCCATAGTACTTTGACCCGGAATCCGAATCTAAACTCTGTATCTAGAGACCAACTCGTGTTTTGACCCTAACATCAAGAAACTCCTCTAGACAGTGATTTTTGAGACTTCAAACCGACATAAGTAGTCAGTAGGCACATACACACTCTTTTGTCGAAATTTTCCATGACCGTCTTTCATAAATGCGACTGACCTGCGTTGATACAGCGTCCAAGTTCCTTTTTCAGGGCCTGGATGGTCGGGAGCTTATAGGCATAAACAGTAGGTTTCAAAAAACCCAAAAGAAGTCCAACGGCGTTAAATCGCTTGATCTGGGCGGCCAATTCTGATCACCAAAATTACATGACCAGGAAGTGTCTCATGCAGTCTTGTTGAAACCACATGTCGTCTACATCCATACTTTCAATTTAGGCACAAAAAAGTGAATTGTCATGTCGCGATATCGAGCACCAGTATCTGTTAGGTATTGCCTAATTAGCCGCATTTTTGAAAAAGAATGGTTCGATGATGCCTCCAGGCCAAAATCCGCACCAAACAGTGATACGTTGGGGATGCATTTGTTTCTCAATAATCACTCGTGGATTTTCTGAACCTCAAATGAGACAATTTTGTCGATTAACGAAGTTCGAGCCTTATCTTTGAAGATGATTTTGTTCGATTAATCAGCATCCACTTGTTCCATTCAATGCATTCGTCGATCTGCGTAGTTAGTAGGCTTCAGTTCTTGAGTCATTTGAACTTCTTAAGCATGGAGATGCAAATCTTTTGTGAAAATACGGTATAGAGAGCTTCTCGAAATATCCGATTTTTGACCATGGTGAATTGATGTCCTTGGACTATCAGCAACACTCCCCAGGAACTGCTTCGATGTTTCGTGTTGAACGACTTGTTGAAGGACGAGTGTTTAAGATCTCTTTGAATTATTTTTCCAAAAATCTCTTCACAGTTGATGAAGTTAAATCACTATCCTGACCATATTTTGTACGAAAATTGCGAACTGTAGCTGCCAAACCTTCATTATTTTTAAAATATTGATGAACAATGAAAACGTATTGTTCTTTCGTGCAGCGCTCCATTTTTAATAACCCTGTACTGTCTACGCTGTCTTTTTTTTCGTTGGCAACACTTTACCTTACAAATGGCGCAAAATTCAAATATTGCGTGAATTTTGGGACACCCGATACATTCTCGCACATCCTGGGTTATGGGGTTATAACGCAATCAAATCATGAATTCGAATGTTTTTCCAGTCAATGATTACTCAAGTCAGTTTTTAATCTTGAAAATCTTTTTCTGAACATAGTTTTGATGTTAGGATCAAAATTCGAAAACTGATCTGACAATTCTAATGTTTTATTTAGATTCAGCAGGTCAAGGTACTATAGGATACTCTACGAAATATTAATAATTTTTCTGTTCTGGAATAAATGTACAAGGACTGGCATAAAAATCTGTTTTAAAGTTGTGAAAGCGATAATTAAGTGTTACTTTCCTTTGTTAATGATAACATAAAGAAATTCAGGATATTTTGCAAAATCGATTGTCATAATAAACGCAATTTTATCACAACTCGATATATTTCACTGCCAATCGGCAGATAGAAATTCTTTTTTTAAATCGAGCGTGCAAAAAGAATCTTCAAAATTGCTGAAATTTATTTTATTGGATAAAGTAGTGTTTGAAATGTACTGCTCTCTAACACTTCACGATAATTGGAAATTAACAGTAAACGATGGATCCGCGCATTTCACCACAGTTTTAAAAACCATTAAACCGCTCCGTGTCTCTCTTCTAATAAAAATGCGTGTAGGACGTTTCAAATTCCAACTTGTTCAAACAAACCGAAGCCCCAGTTAAAGCAAACTTTCGGCGCCACGATTTGCAGCATCGTAAACTAATTTTAATTATTTGTTCATTATCTTATATTTTGAAAATATTTTCTTTGTTTAAATATGTGCGTGGATAATTTTAGCGTGGAAGTTATTTATGTGCTTGAATTCCTGCTGTCAAATTAGACAAGTGCGTCCGCGTCCGATGGGCCAAAAATGTTGGCGAATATTTGTTGCCTTACATACTTTATAAAATTGTGTAACACTGGAAATGCTAATTTTTTCTCTCTGAGATTTATGTACCATTTTTCCAAAATATATGAAAATATTCTTTCAATTCCACAAAAAAATGTTTTTAGATCTTCTACAAAAATACACGAACATCTATTATCCGTTTTAAACTATTAACTTTATTTACGTTGGAGCCTGACTGAATTTGGATTATCTTTCACTTCACTTTTTTACTTGATTGCAAACAAGAACAATTGTCTTGAAATTTACTAAATGTTTCACAATAATAGTTTACATTTTTTCCGTAAGTCTGTCGCGTGCACATGTGGTGTACATCAGCTGTGTGGCGTTGGGTTAAGCGCTGTTGTCCCGTTGTGTTGTGATGAAACTTCCCAATATTAATACTCGCTGTATTTTGAAAACTGTTAATCTTACGCCCCTGTAATATTCAACATTTTTGGTTCATTTATGATTACTCTATCTTATGCTGAAGTAATGGCAGTCAAACTTCTTACACCCTGTATAATAATATAGATTTATTTATACCTGCACTCTTATAAATAAATAAATAAATAAATAATATGTTACTGTGTAGTGACGTTTCGGATTGGAAAACTCATCGTCAGAGTAAATTTTCTTCAAATATGTTGGCTTTTGATTTCTCATGGGTTTAAACTTTTCAAGTGAATAAATCGTTATTTTACTTTTTGTAATAATTGAATATGTTGTTTCAAAGAATTTGTACCTTAAATGTGGCAGATGGTAGCATAAGAAGTTTTGTTTATTAGCGGATCTTCTTATTTAAAATAATAAATGGTTTATATTACTCTGTTTCACAAAAATTTCTAAAGACAGAACTTAATACACTGCATAAAATAAATCATTGTATAAATATTAGCAACCAGTATTTGAATGACAACATTAATTTGTCTTCAGATACGTGATAATTTTTAACATTCTATAGAACGAATGTTTCTAATTGTACTACTAATAATAGGATGACACATTGGATGTTCTGTTAATTCTTGAGAGCGAAACAAATGACAAATCCATCTACATATCATACCAATGAGTTGCATTTATTATACGGAATTCACTTTTGTAAAATAAATGTTATTGTTGGTGTTGTTACCTTTTATACATTGGTCATCACAAAGCAGTTTATCTCGACAGCGGCCGGGTCATTAGCGAGAAATTAAGAGGGTATATGAAACCAATATCAAAGTTACTGTTCTGTCAATAAAAAACAAATAAATAGGTAACTTTAGGATTCAAGGTATATCCTTCCTACGTTTCCATTATATTAGTTAGTAAACATGTATTATTCTTTCTTCAACAACTAGCTAGTGTCACCGGAAATAAGTCGAGGCTTATAAATTACATTATCTCAAGGGCAAATAAACACTTGGCTGGCGCATACCGTTCGAAAGAGAATAAAATTGTATATAGAATATAGTAAAACATACAGGGTGTTCCATTTAAAGAACCGACTTATGAAGGTTTGAAGTTAACTAAACTCGACATTCAATTTCTAGCACCCTGTATGCAATTGAGCCACTTTGAAAGTATGGATGGAAAGCTTAGGGGTCTAGCTATCCCGCCTATAAATATTGTTGCTGTATCTTTCTTACTACAAAATATACATGGTTTGAAGCTAGTCATTGTTTCTCTCCATATAAAAAAAATTGAATATCTCGAAAACGGTTAATTTTAGGAATAGGGAAAATTCATAAAAGTTCACCTAAAATAACACGTAGAATCCAAAATTGCAATAATATATAGGGTGTTCCATTTAAAATAGGTGAGTTTTAGTTGAGAAAGGCATGTCCGAAAACCCGGTATCCCAAATTTTCAAAATTCAAATCGATGTAGTCTTTGAAATAATTCTAATGGGCTGTCACCGTGAGACACCCTGTATAGTATACAGTAAACAATTTTTTTTCTTATTTAATGTCAAAGTGGTTATTAGACAAATTTCCTTGAGTTACGTTCCAGAATTTCAGTTAGTCGTTTGTAGATTATACCCTTCAAAGAATTTGTATATTTTCAAAAGAAGTAATAAATCAATTTGTTCTCTCTGAAATTTAAACAATAATATTTTTAAATTGATTACTATTCTTTTTTTACAATTAGTCTTAAAAATAAGCCGTCAAAATAAACACTTGAACACAGTAAAAAATAGAAATTGCGACTCAAATTCTTCATCTTTACGTTCAACATTTTAAATAATTAAGAAATGAACTCTACTTTTATATATATGTTTATATATCCAACAATTCAATACTAAATGAATTTATATAAAAATTGAAAACTTGAAAAGAGGAAAATAACCAGCATAAAGTTCTGGAGCTGGTCAATTGTGGCGTAGAACAAGACTTAAGTATAGTTTAAAAAAGAAAATATAACTCAATTATTTATGTGACTTAAAAAAGATCTTCAGATTAGTATTCTGAGGAACACATACAATTACCCTTAAGAAACTGACTCTCACATAAAGTAACACCTTGTATATCATTTTAAACCTACTCTACCGATACGAAGTTAAACAATCTATGTTTTTTATTTCCACGGATGTAACAGATGGTTGCAGAAAATTCTTTGTGAAACAGTAGAATCTTCAACAGGTATGACAGAAAAGAAGAATTAAATTCCATAAGTTCAGATGGGCCATACTATGGAAACAATAAAATGAGTCGCCCCATTCGGTATGCTCAAATGGGGGAAGGATATTGAAATCCAGCACGGAAAACGAACAAACTGCTGGTATTAGGGAGAAATTCTAAATGGCATTGCATTAATTTCGCTAAATTACAATGTTAGTCACGAGCCTGTTTGAAACAGAAACATATTTCATTTTTATTTTTTAATTTATTAGTTTTTCCTGAGACTTCCTGGTTTAGGTCTTTCTGCAGCAAGTCGATGACAAACCTTCCATTATTGTAAACGTTGCATTCTTAGAATAAAAATAAATGGAATACTTTTTTCAACTCATAAATAAAATCAATTAAGCACTTCCCAAGTGCTGTTTCAGTTTTCAATTATTTGAAATAAAACCACACATACAGAAAGAGAGAGAGAGAGATTAAATTACTCAAGGCTAATTGATGACATAGACTTGAAAATTGGCACCTACAGTGAAGTTCTTCCATACCTTCATGTAAAATTTGATAAAAACTATGATGGGATTCCTGGATTTTTTTATAGAATATATCGTTCACGATTAAAAGAAAATTTCAGGAACTTGACAAGTCAAATACAGTGCATACACGGACTACTGCTTGGAAAGATAAATAAAACGTTTTTATTATTCTATTTTTGAGAAAAGTAATAATTTGACATCGATATTAATAATTTAATGTTTAATAATTAATATTAGAAAGAAAAGAAAAAAGTATTTAAGCGTTATTCCACTTATACTTATGTACAGTTCATTGTTTCAAATTATCATCTTAATTCATTTAACGTTTCAAATAATCTCATATAAAATATATGTTGCCAATCCATAATGGTTAAACCGGGTTACCGATACAAGGAGATGAATGGAAAGAGTAACATCACGTTGAAAGTAATTCTTTGACAGAAGTGCCATCTGGTGAAGACACACATACTTATTATGTTAATTTTGGCTTTCCCATTCAACTCTTGTTAGTAATTACTATACTTTTGACAATAACGTAGTCCTAGTTTGTTCCCATTTTTCAATTGTAAACAAATTTTTAATATGACATTTTTTGTAAAATTAAAAATGGAGCTCTATCGTTGTTCAACTATTTCCATTTTCTTATTTTGATAACACTACAAATTCGACCTATTTTAATTTCTGTTATCGAAAATTGTGTTATTGTTCAAATCAAATATTTGGATAATTACTCCAAAAAAGGTGACGATATAATAAAAGAAGTAGAATGAACTTGCAGATTATCATTAACATTTAAATGTATGTTTTACTCATGTTAATTTTCTGTATACCTATGTATATGAAATAATACTAAATTTATGGCAATAAACTGATTTTATATCTGTAATGGGAAAGCGACCAGCCTTCTCGAAATGTTAGTTCAGCTGGTTTCTACCCAGATTCTATCTTGACACGTCTACAACTTCAAACGTCGCTGTTCTGCCTTAAAGTTCAATACTTCAACAACCAGTCTCTATTACGAGTAGAACTTCTATCGTTCAGCTGGCTACTAAATTTATCACCAATATAGTACAGGTTATTCCAGATGATAAATGATAATATTAATTAATTTATAGCTGTATCGAGACAAATCTGTATATATATGTAACTTATGTATCCGTTATATAAAATAGGTTACCGTAACTCCAACTCCAATATAATTCTACTTGAGAACTCAATGGACACCCGTACACAGGTACCACACCTAATTCTTCTTCAGGTATATCTATCTATACCACAAATAGGAAAGTAAATACCGAAATGATATCATCGACCACAATTATAATTTAACAATCAAGTTAGTTTTGTATAAACAAATATTTTGCCACAATCCAAATCACCTATTTCTCTATTTTCTCATCAAACAGGAAGAAATATTCTTGCAAGGAGATAAATCCTTTGCTTTCCAAAAATAAGTTTTCCTCTTTCTACATTAATCTGAAAGATATTAATTTCTCTAAACACTCAAGCGTAGTCAATTTTATATAGATCTGAATATATGTTATATCTGTAAAATATAATGACTTGAAAATCAGTCAACGAAAATACTTTAGCAAACATATTACACAGATGTGCTACAAGATTACATTCTTGTAGCACATAGTTATTGCAACCGCTTAAGCAATACAATTTATTTAATTGATGCTTCTTTATATACAGGGTGATTCACAAACGGTGACCAAAAATGATATTTCTTATTCTTTGGCGAATTTTAAGGGGAGTCTCTTGTACAAACCTTTTATCTAAGACGCTTTATTAAAAAGATACAGGGTGTTAAACTTAAAAAAATATTTTAATTTTTTTTAAATAATTTAAAAACTAGTAAGTGAAATAATTTGAAATGAGGCACATGTCCAAATATTGTTCAAAATCTAAGGCCTTTTCTTAAAATTTAGTTGCTCCAGTAGAGGAGATACTCAGATACAGTGTATCGGTGGCATATTTTTCTAAATAAAATAGTACGCCACTACCTTACGGTAACAATCATGATATTTTCGGAAGGACAATTTTTTAAAACATTTATGGCAATTTGGATATGTCTCCACAATTCTTCTTCAGTGTTAGATGTGGAAGCATACACTATTGTTTTCAAAGTACCCCAAAGATAATAGTCGCAAGGTGTTAAGTCTGGTGAACGAACAGGCCAGTTAACAGGAACATTATCCCCTCTACCGATCCATCGACGAGGGAATCTTTGATTCAGATACTGCCGGACATTGACAGTGAAATGTGGTGGATCTCCATCATGCATAAACCACATGTTAGCTCTGAGCAATAACGGCACACCTTCCAATAACTCGGGTAAAGTGTTTTGCAAAAATTCTAAACAAAATTCGCCATTCAGTCTATTGGGTAGAATAACATGGTCAATTAATAATGCTATCAATGCGTTGTTGATTGTTTTTTCTAATTTTTTGAATAAAAATTAGGCACGTTGTAAATAATTCTAATTCGTCGTATGTATGTGTATCCATATCGAAAAATAAAATAACAGGTGGTACATCTAATCGCCATAAACACTCACTAATTGTCAGGTACAATGAGTTAAAGATCATACTGAAATTACAGTCAACCTACAAAATCAGTGCCTACTAACGCTTTGTTAACTATTATAATATGGGTGGCACGATAATGTAGATATTTAAAAAATATTTTTTGCACCTAAACCGCTCATTTAATCAAAATTCTACAAGAGGCCCAAAAACTTTCAAATCGTATCACCTATCAGATAAAAAATAGTTGTCATTATTGCCCGAAAGAGGAAAAAGTTATGAACGGATATTATCACCATACATCAATTTTGTAGGAGTTTCAGGTTTTAAAAAACACTCTGTATAACACCAAAATGTATAGATTGAAAGCAAAAGTCTACACTCAAAAAATAATCAAAATCGATTAATACGTATTCGAGTTATTTACAAAATTCAAAAAATTTTCAGGAACTTTGAGGCCATCTAGCGGCCAAACGAAGCGGTTTGGCTGAATTAGCCTAAATCTCACTATTCTGAGTCCACGAATCTGTAGTCCTCAGTTGTACACGTTATTCTGGGACACCCCTGTATATATAACTATTAATTTTCCTGCGCACTTTCTACTCTGGTTCAGATCCTCAGTCTCTAACTTTTCAAATCTATACACTGTATACGCAGAACTCTTTAGATATGGAAGCAATATCTTATTATTAGAAAATATTTATCTCACGTGTTTATAAGAACTAATGGAAATTTATAGTCATATATGATTTATGCTTTCAGATGGAAATGCGGGCGGCCTGGTTTTCGGCATCCCTCTGACGCAATGCGTGGAAAACGATCGTATCACGAGAGCGGCTGCAGGTAGCAGCCCTTTCCGAAGCAGAGCAGAACTGGCGGGAGTAGAGGAACAGGCTACTATCCAACGACACGGATCCAGATCCAGTTTCAGTTCGTTGATTGACAGAACGGATGAGGTAAGAGTACGTTTGAAATATGAGACATCAACAGATTTAGGAAAATAATTGCACAAAGCAACGTTGTTAAAAGCAGGAACATTCATTCCCTTTTTTCCATCAAAAATTAGAAGTTGGACAATTTTTGACCGATTACTCAAGGATCATTGAAGAGGTAGAGTTCAAATTTGCTACAGAGCAGCTACCTTTATGCAAAGTTTGAACAAAATCTAATCAATAGTGTCGGAATTAGGAGACGTGAACTATTAAAAAAAGTATTTGACATTGCGAAGGATTTTGTTTCTCAGATTTGGAGAACCGTTTCCTTCAAAAGAAAGAATATCTTTCGCTATGTTAGATAACTTTTTTTGGAGCTGAAAAATTCATGAGAATTCATGAGAAGATTCGTGAAATCTTGAAAATGTTGAGAATCTGTTTCTCATTGAAATAAGAATAATCATTTGTTATGACTAAATACTTACTATTACACCGAAAACTATATATATATATATATATATATATATGCATATAAC
>NW_019416486.1:4038968-4099122 GCF_000390285.2 Anoplophora glabripennis
TGATAAAACACGTACAGAAGTTCTTGGCGCATTTTCCATTATTTGTTGGACATTTTCTTTTAATTCTTCAGTCCGCTTTTTAGGTCGGCCGCTTCCTTCTTTTCTTGTTACACTGCCCGTTTCACGAAAAACATTAACACAACGCTGAACTGCACTTTGAAAAATTTTGTACTCAACAACGCCGGGAAATTGATTTTGAAATTCTATGAAACATTCCTCAATAGAATACTTCCATATTCCATCAATCTTGCGTCCATTTCTAAAGTAGGACTCTATGATAAACACTTTTTGTTCTTGAGAAAACACCATTTTAAACGCTTTTTAAAACGAAAATATTCAAATTGATAGCGGCGATATAGCGCTTTGACAGATGACGTTTAAGTTCATTTGCTATACGCTACGCCCTACGTCCAAATTTTCAGAACCAACTTTACCACGTTTTTGTTTGAACGCTCGTTATCTACCCATACTTACATCTCACTTAAACCGATTATTTTAGTTTATTTTAAGTAATTGTGTATAGAAAATATATTATTTGAGCTTTTATGGTATCGAAGCTAGGGTTTTCTTTACAAATTAACAATGGAGTTTTAGTAGTTTTCGACAAGGGTGCCGATCCTATTTTATTAGTTATTATAATCTCTACTATTTTTATTTATTTATTTATTTATTTATTTATTTAGTTTACACTATCCAACAGTACTGAAACCATTTATAGAACGGGAAAAAACAAACATAATTACATGAACATTCAAAAACAAATGTACCAAGAAACAAGATACAATATAAGACAAAAAAAAACATATACATATACATACAGGGTGTGGCGTGTATAATCTATAAAAATTAAACTACAACCTCCTAACGATATTTGTAATAGAAAAGTCTTATAAGTTCAATTATGGATCAAAATATTTTTCCTGGAATATAAATTTTCAGTTGTCTATTTTCAGAGGGCAGAGCCTGCCCTCGTTAAGGAAACAATATAATCTTTATAAATACTCACATATTTGGAATTAATAAAAAAATGAAACATTGCAGTTATTAAAAAAATTCAAAATATAGCAAGTACTTTTTTAAAGACATTTCCTTGGTATAGTTTTACGATTTAACTTTAGCTTGGACTATGTCAATGTTATTTATATAACTAAATGGAGAAGGATGTTCTAGCACAACTTAACAATTTTAGCAATAACTTGAAAACGAAAAAAGATATCGACCTTCGGTTTGTGAATTTGTTTTCCTTAATAAATGGTCTATCAAGCCATGAACAGAAACCTATATCGTCGCATTTAATTTTTTTAGCAATTGGAGATAATTACAAAACCTTTCTAATTAGTGTCGTCTAAGGTTGCGCAGGAAAATTATATTTTTATTTAAAGCGTAGCGTATACCCTGTATATCTAGAAAACAGTGAGTGCTATCGACATTTATAGCAACAACTAATTTGTGTTAAAGGTTCTACAATAACATTAAGCTAATTTGAAATATCTTGGCAGAAAACAAATGCGAGCTATAATTACCAAGTCGACTCTGATTTGAATAAAATTGTTTGCAATTCATAAAAAAAGAAAAATATATCACAAAATAACAGATGTTTGGGGACATATGTTTGTAGGAATTTTTCCATTAATTTATGACGTCGATTTATGACCTTCCATAATATTCATCATCATTGTCTAAGAAACGTTTAGTAAACGTAACAAAAAACAATACGAACAAGAAAGTTTTTAACATTTACTGAAAAAAAAATTATCAACATTAACAATTTTAATGTAAACGAGTACTATTTATTAATTTAGCTAATTTTAATTAACTTATAGCGCTTTTTGAATTTTCTTCCACGTAAATTCTTAATTCCCGTCAATACTTCATTTTCTTACAAATTACAAGGAAATCCTAGCTGCTAATTGGACGAAATTAAGACGTCAAAGTAAGTCAGAATGAGGAATTTGTACAGAGCGAAATTGTAAGGTTCTTAATTACTCAAATCCTTGCGAAACCCCAACAACGTTGAACATTTCCAATTAATTCCTTAGTGAAAGTGGGTGCTGACACTTGCAAAACTATTCCAGACTTTATGGGGTCATTAAGAGTTTTCATTGAAAATTACTAGGGCTTTAGTTGGCTATTAATTACTTAACAAGGAACGATTCATTAGCAGAATTATGCCTTTAGCGGTTGTAATTGAGGTAGTATCGTAGTACACAATGCTACGAAAATGGTAAATAACAAGGGGCAGGATTTCTCTTACGATTGCGTTGTGTTCAGGTATAAACGATTGTATTTGTTAAACTACGGTAATGATCTAAGTTTTGACTTTAACTTGCACGAGAAAAGCTAGAGAAATGGAAACAATACAATAGTACAATATAAAACTGAGGGTGAGATATGTATTTCTCTATAATTGCACATTTGTTAAAGGGCTAGCTCATTTCGTGACGAAAATGGAAAATGTTAGATGAAGCCACATTTTCTCTGGTAGGAACTTTAACTTAATGTTTAATTGACGTATTCTAGTATTACTTCATGTATTTTTTTTTGTTGTAATGGTACTGAGCTAATTCAAGCAAATCCAATCATTCTGTCTAATATGAAGTCAAACAATGTTTTTCGATATCTGAAATCTGGGTGTGCAGAAGATATTTAACCCCACAGACAAGATTTAAAAGTCTATTTTCGTGGGATAATATACTTTCTTCTATAATTTCCAACCTTTGATAAGTTTGACAAAAATACATGCCGTAACATCAGAGTGTGTATGTGCCTGCAGCTAATGTGCACACTAGCTTGACTAGCGGCGGGGTATGGAAATTATAAAAAAGGGGGTTAAAAAATAAGTAAGCATGTATTTCTAAAGGTCAAATATAGCATCTCTATAAGTATATAAAGCTATCTACAGCTTTATGCAGTTGCAAAAAATTTTTGGTAAGACCACATAAATAATTTGGTATGCTCATAGTGTAAAGGACCCTTTTCCATAATAGTGGCTTTTCCACATTTTTTTTAAACCAGGGTTTATTTGGTCATATTTTATTTGAAAAAAAATATATATATATATTCCAAATGTAGCATAATATCAATATACAGAGTGTTAATGAACTTATATGAAATATTTTTGCCACAAGGCCGTTATATTAAAATAAGGTAAATACAATCAACATTGCAAGGAGTCGCCTTTTGAGAACTGCTGATTTTCATAGAAAATGTTCGATGTATCTACCATTTAATAATTATCCATTTAATTATCATAATAAATGCGCCATTTTCAAAAGAAATCCTGGAAATACGGCTATTAAATGTACTATCGAAAAACAGCACAGCAATCACTACAACAATGTATTACAAACTGACCTTCGGTTTCACAAAAAACCTACAAACTCGTAAAAAGTGTTACATAATTTTTTGTAAGTGCTCGCCCCTATAAAATACATGTATTTCAGCAGTTCCAAATCAGTTTTAAACACATTTTTAATTAGCTCTTTTCTCTATGACCTTAAACTTGCGATACAAGTTTGTGACATCAGTTAACTCAGGTTTTGCTCCTTTTTTACCCCTTTAAATTTTTTACATAAGTTCATTAACACCCTGTATAGTCTACTTCTAACTATATTCTGAAACTGTTTAATACTTTTTCAACATTGATATCCTTTCTTATAGGTGGCCATTTTTCGGCAGCTTACCAGATATGTACAAGATATTACCTTAAAAATAAAACATAGATTTGATCAACATTACGCATGTTGATACTTTGATTAAACTGAAAAGTTCCTAAGCCATTTCCAATACCAATTTTTTCCAAATATTTTGCTATTTTGAATGTAACAAACTAGTAACTGTGAGTCATTACTAGGAACTTGTATTTAATGTATAATTTGTTCAGTCTCAACTCATTATTTAGGTAAACCTTATCTAAAATATGCAGCAAAATAGAACAATAGCAGTAGTTAAGTGTGCCTGGTCAAATTCGCTAAAAAAATTCACATCCGTTTAAATTAATGAAACGACCAGAAGGGATTATCATTATTGTCTTCCAGATTTATTGAAATGGAATTGGAACTATGAACAAACAGAGAAATTACGTTAAATTTATTTCTATGTAAATGATACTAGTTTATTTTTACGAAAGGAGAAGTGAATATCAATTTATAACAAGATATAATTGGTAGACGTAGACACTGTGGAATAAACGTGACTCTTTGATATAGATGTTAGCTACGGACTAAGCTAAGTAGATTTGATAAAGTAGAACAGTAAACAGACATATGAAAACAAAAAACACGATTATGCACTCTAAAATATTACTTTAAGTTTTTTAGGAATTGTCTTCTTTACTAACTGTGGTATATTCAGAAAAGTAAAACGGCTAAGCCTGTTAAAAGACATACTTCCAAGGTTATTTTTCAAAAAGAAATGTCCTAATCAAAGTTTTAAACTATGTTATTACTAGCCTTAGTGCGGCGTTGAGTTTAACAGGACCGTAGTAAGATTACGAATGAAAATATTAATATGTTAACAGAAAATATGTCGCAACATTATTATTACTAAAGAGCAAGGCTAAGTAGAGGATAAAATACAATAGAGGGTAAATTTAAATGACACCACTTACCTGATAAACCTTAGTGTTGAGACAAGGCTTCCGTGGCATATTGGAAGGAATTAAAACATATTACTACGTGCTTTTCTAAGTTTTCTTTAGTGAAACTGCGACGTTTATAACTTAATATCAACTTGTGTAGGGAAAATGCCCGTTCAAAGTCTACTGTTGACAACAGACAGTATGAGAAATTATTGAGGCATGAACTATATATTAATATATTTCTTGGTAATTCCTGATATGTACCTGATAAAACTTTACATATGTTTTTCAAAATTGTTTTAAATAGTTAGGCTAGGCTGGCTTTTATTTACATTAAACCAAAGATTAATATAGAAATTATAGTTTAAATCAAGTTGGTGCATTAAACTCACAATCAGTTGATTGAAACTAAAAGCCTTAACAAAAACTTAAAATATACAACTGACACAAAACTCGTCCCTAACAATCGCGTTAACAATTTTTTTCTAGTTACTATGGTAAGAGATGGGACTGTAGTAATAATAAATAAAGAGTTAGAAAATTTTGTAACCACTAATAGGCTTCTTTAGTAAAATATATTTTATTATGACAGCGCAGCGGCATAACCTTTCTGCATCCTAGCAGATATATCAATTCCTATAGCATTCCTAGCAAAAATATATTTTTCCCAATGTAGAATCAAAATCGAAGTTGACGTTAGATGAGGAGCTGGCAGCAGCATTTTCTCCATTTTCATTATAGATTAATGAAAAGATTTGGAAGATATGTGTTTTAGTATATGGCGCAGTGACGATAATGACTCTTTTCCCATCTGCAATATCCTGGACAGCCAGTTTTTATCTATACAGGTCATTATCATTACCTTCGAAAATATATAAAGAAATAACTGTAGACATTTGTCTTTACTGAAAATCAATCTATAAACGTACCTTCACCATCATCTCTTTTTTGTTTGAATTTCTTGAAAGATATTCTGGACTCTTTTTGCAGAAAATCTATTAATTGCGTATACTTTGAAGTACCAGTGTTACCTACTCCTCAGAATGATTTTGTCCTAAGCATCGAAGGTTCAGTCAACAAACTTGCAAATTTTTTCTTACAAAATATACCAGTAAGCTTTTCTCACTGTTCCTCTCGCGTAGCTACATTTTGGAAATCTTATATGAACCTTCATAGTTTTTATGTGATTTTAGTGAGATTAGTTGTGAGCAGCCAACTATTCATCCTTCTTCGATATCAGTATTAGCATTTTTAGCATTAATAATATATTTCTTCTCCAATCGTCTGCTGGAATAATAAGAATCGACAAAGTTACCCTAAAAGCAATGGGATATACTAATTGCAATAAACATTCGAAAACAGTAGTTATCCTTATCCATTTGTTTTTATTAACAAATAAATATCTAATACTTGTTAATATTTAAAATATAAAAAAATGTTTTTGTCGTTTACTATTAAAAACACAGTGAAAGCTGGATTAGTGACCGAATACGTCAAGATTCACTCTTGATAAACCTTTATAGGTCAGCGGTCAGGAACGGTTCGATAATATTTTTTTAAGTGTAAATATGCATTTTAAAATTTTTTTAATTGCGTATGCGTAGTCTACTCACTTTCACTATCTTCCCTTAAAATTAATGACACTATGACTGAATCACCCTGTATATTATTGTGAAATATGAATATGAAACGGAATTAAACGATACGCAGATACATTTATTACAGTGATGAGAAAATGATTTCAGCAGGGAAACAGTATTGTTGTCCCAAATACTTCGATTACCAAGCACAAACAACGTTTTAATTTTAAACACTAATGCCCAACAGGTGAATTTTTTAGTAATAAACATATAAGCTTTAAATAAATAGACATGATGCTAATTTTAGATCCCCACATCTCCAATTTCCTTTAGGAACGGCTCCGCGGCGAGCGAATCGGGCGCGTGTTTAGAAAATATTTGTTGGCGGAACGCGGAAAATATGCAAATTCTTGATGCTCATTAAAACGCGCAATGATTGCATTCGGCGCGATGTAATTCGGGAATGCATAAAACTGAATGAGTTATGTGCCACTTTGCAGTTATTTCGCTCGTTCTTCCCTAAACGGCCGTTTCTTCGCGTTCCTCGGAACCAAATATCGTTCCACCATTGCCACTCAACCAGCTCCGAATACTATGAATGAAAGTTTCGTTTTAAAGTAAAATTCAGCAATTTTACTTTAAAATATAGGATTATTACAAATTTTAATGTGTTTGAAGAAAAAGAAAATAAAAGACTAATTATGTAAATATACAGGGCATAAATAAATAAGCTCGAAAAAATTCAGGGGGTGATTCCCTGTCGAAAAATAAGGTGGGTCTTTCATATAAGAAATCTCACTCGAACATCCCCTATGAAGATGCAACCACTTAAAGAGGGTGTCAAAGAAGCAGTTTTTATTTTTTTCTGAAATATCAAAAAAGTGACAGAATTGAAATTACGTAGACATTTTCTGCTATCTAGAAGGCACTCAGTAAACAATTTGTTGATTTTTCCCTACAACCGTAGAGCTAGAAAAAGCCACCCCTAAGACTTGTTTCATACATAATTATTTTTCTTATTAATATCTTACCACTTAAAATTTTCACATGATTCATTCTAAACAATAAATGGTATCTTGCAGTTTTTTCGTAAAATTAACGGTTTCTTAGCAAAAAATATTTAAAATCAATTACACGGCATGATTGGCATAGGTAGAAATTTTATCGAACTGTAATGTATCTAGTAGGCATCTATCACGTTGACATTTTGAAATGGCAACTTAATTGTTATAACGAAAGCAATAATTTTATTAAATATGTGAAGAAACTACTTATTATAAAACTATTTAACACACATTTAAAACACTTTAAATGTGTGTTAAATACCTACTGTTTAAATTTTATAAAAATATTATGTGCTGCATAAATATTAATATGTTTAATTTTCTAATATACAGGGTGTTTTTAAATGAAGTAGCAAAAATGGCACCAGTGAATGTAGAGCCAAAAATAAGAGGATTGAAGTAAAAATACCTTATATGAAAGTTGCACCCCTGAGGCGATATACCGTCTTAAAGGAGAGGATTGAAATTCACATTTTATTTCTTTTCTTTAGCATGAGGAATGCTAGAGACACGAATCTTGGTATGGACATCCTACTAAGAAAGAGACAACTTTCAANTGATAAAACTTTACATATGTTTTTCAAAATTGTTTTAAATAGTTAGGCTAGGCTGGCTTTTATTTACATTAAACCAAAGATTAATATAGAAATTATAGTTTAAATCAAGTTGGTGCATTAAACTCACAATCAGTTGATTGAAACTAAAAGCCTTAACAAAAACTTAAAATATACAACTGACACAAAACTCGTCCCTAACAATCGCGTTAACAATTTTTTTCTAGTTACTATGGTAAGAAGATGGGACTGTAGTAATAATAAATAAAGAGTTAGAAAATTTTGTAACCACTAATAGGCTTCTTTAGTAAAATATATTTTATTATGACAGCGCAGCGGCATAACCTTTCTGCATCCTAGCAGATATATCAATTCCTATAGCATTCCTAGCAAAAATATATTTTTCCCAATGTAGAATCAAAATCGAAGTTGACGTTAGATGAGGAGCTGGCAGCAGCATTTTCTCCATTTTCATTATAGATTAATGAAAAGATTTGGAAGATATGTGTTTTAGTATATGGCGCAGTGACGATAATGACTCTTTTCCCATCTGCAATATCCTGGACAGCCAGTTTTTATCTATACAGGTCATTATCATTACCTTCGAAAATATATAAAGAAATAACTGTAGACATTTGTCTTTACTGAAAATCAATCTATAAACGTACCTTCACCATCATCTCTTTTTTGTTTGAATTTCTTGAAAGATATTCTGGACTCTTTTTGCAGAAAATCTATTAATTGCGTATACTTTGAAGTACCAGTGTTACCTACTCCTCAGAATGATTTTGTCCTAAGCATCGAAGGTTCAGTCAACAAACTTGCAAATTTTTTCTTACAAAATATACCAGTAAGCTTTTCTCACTGTTCCTCTCGCGTAGCTACATTTTGGAAATCTTATATGAACCTTCATAGTTTTTATGTGATTTTAGTGAGATTAGTTGTGAGCAGCCAACTATTCATCCTTCTTCGATATCAGTATTAGCATTTTTAGCATTAATAATATATTTCTTCTCCAATCGTCTGCTGGAATAATAAGAATCGACAAAGTTACCCTAAAAGCAATGGGATATACTAATTGCAATAAACATTCGAAAACAGTAGTTATCCTTATCCATTTGTTTTTATTAACAAATAAATATCTAATACTTGTTAATATTTAAAATATAAAAAAATGTTTTTGTCGTTTACTATTAAAAACACAGTGAAAGCTGGATTAGTGACCGAATACGTCAAGATTCACTCTTGATAAACCTTTATAGGTCAGCGGTCAGGAACGGTTCGATAATATTTTTTTAAGTGTAAATATGCATTTTAAAATTTTTTTAATTGCGTATGCGTAGTCTACTCACTTTCACTATCTTCCCTTAAAATTAATGACACTATGACTGAATCACCCTGTATATTATTGTGAAATATGAATATGAAACGGAATTAAACGATACGCAGATACATTTATTACAGTGATGAGAAAATGATTTCAGCAGGGAAACAGTATTGTTGTCCCAAATACTTCGATTACCAAGCACAAACAACGTTTTAATTTTAAACACTAATGCCCAACAGGTGAATTTTTTAGTAATAAACATATAAGCTTTAAATAAATAGACATGATGCTAATTTTAGATCCCCACATCTCCAATTTCCTTTAGGAACGGCTCCGCGGCGAGCGAATCGGGCGCGTGTTTAGAAAATATTTGTTGGCGGAACGCGGAAAATATGCAAATTCTTGATGCTCATTAAAACGCGCAATGATTGCATTCGGCGCGATGTAATTCGGGAATGCATAAAACTGAATGAGTTATGTGCCACTTTGCAGTTATTTCGCTCGTTCTTCCCTAAACGGCCGTTTCTTCGCGTTCCTCGGAACCAAATATCGTTCCACCATTGCCACTCAACCAGCTCCGAATACTATGAATGAAAGTTTCGTTTTAAAGTAAAATTCAGCAATTTTACTTTAAAATATAGGATTATTACAAATTTTAATGTGTTTGAAGAAAAAGAAAATAAAAGACTAATTATGTAAATATACAGGGCATAAATAAATAAGCTCGAAAAAATTCAGGGGGTGATTCCCTGTCGAAAAATAAGGTGGGTCTTTCATATAAGAAATCTCACTTAAACATCCCCTATGAAGATGCAACCACTTAAAGAGGGTGTCAAAGAAGCAGTTTTTATTTTTTTCTGAAATATCAAAAAAGTGACAGAATTTAAATTACGTAGACATTTTCTGCTACCTAGAAGGCACTCAGTAAACAATTTGTTGATTTTTCCCTACAACCGTAGAGCTAGAAAAAGCCACCCCTAAGACTTGTTTCATACATAACTATTTTTCTTATTAATATCATACCACTTAAAATTTTCACATGATTCATTCTAAACAATAAATGGTATCTTGCAGTTTTTTCGTAAAATTAACGGTTTCTGAGCAAAAAAAATATTTAAAATCAAATACACGGCATGATTGTCATAGGTAGAAATTTTATCGAACTGTAATTTATCTAGTAGGCATCTATCACGTTGACATTTTGAAATGGCAACTTAATTGTTATAATCAAAGCAATAATTTTATTAAATATGTGAAGAAACTTACATTGGTCAAATACCTATTGTTTAAATTTTATAAAAATATTATGTGCTGCATAATATTAATATATTTTCCAATATACAGTATTAATTACATTGAAGTAAAAATACCTTATATGAAAAAATTGCACCCCTAAGGCGATATACTCTCTTAAACGAGAGGATTGAAATTCACATTTTAATTTTTTCTTTAACATGAGAAATGCTAGAGACACGAAACTTGGTATGAGCATCCTACTAAAAAAGAGACAACTTTTCAATATTTGTTCGATCATTGGCGTATTTTATAAAGGAGTGAAACAGTCAACCCCATTGCTATATTTTATTAGAAATTTTTTATATGAGGCAAATTATTTAATAAAAAATATTTATTGGGAAGACTGATTTATTGCGCATCTTTTTTATCGCTTGTAATTATTCGATAAAACCGATAGTTTTCTAGTACAAAAATTGGATGCGTCAGCGTTCACTAAAGGTGTAATAGCGAATATTTCTAAAAATAAAGTAGGCGGAACAAATAAATTGTTATTTATCATATTAATAAACTGACACTTTCTGTCAACCAATTGATTAATTTATTATCGGAATAAATATGGCAAATAATATTTGTACCAATGAGTAGTGTTCCATTGCTCCAAGTGTTTTTCGAATCCAGAAAAAATAGTAACGCTGCAGTAAGATTATACCATCAAAGATATCCAAACCGACCGATTCCTCATAGACAAACATTGGCCTCGGTGGAAAGAAGGCTTCGCGAAACTGGTAAAATTCAGCCCAATCGTGAGGGTGCCGGAAGAAGGCGTAATGTCCGAACTGTTGAAACTGAGGAAGCTATACTGGAACATCTAGAACAAGACTGTGGTACAAGCACAAGACAGGTGTCCAGGCAACTGCAAGTTTCTCACAGTCTTGTGTGGAATGTAGCTCATGAAAATCTTTTATACCCTTTTCACCATCAACCCGTGCAAGAATTGAATGACCCTGATTTACCTAACCGCGTGGATTTTTGTCAATGGTACATTAATATTTCCAGGCATGACTTAAATTTCCTAATGAATATACTTTTCACCGATGAAGCAAATTTTCCTAGAGTAGGTGCAGTAAACCTTCATAATGTTCATTCATGGTCGGAAGAAAATACTCATGAAATATTTGTTTCAAGATGTCAACATAATTTCAGTTTAAACGTTTGGATGGGAATTGTAGGAAATACTCTAGTAGGTCCTTTTATTCTTCCACACAGGCTTGGAGCGGCCGAGTATCTTAGATTTTTGAACGAAAATCTTCCAACATTACTTGAGGATGTACCCCTCGCTACACGTCAGGTGATGTGGTATATGCACGATGGGGCGCCTGCACATAGTACACTTGCCGTTAGAGAATGGTTAAATTTAAATTACCCGAATCGCTGGATTGGTCGTGGTCGTGATGCCCCTGTTTGTTGGCCTGCACGTTCACCTGACCTAACGCCTATGGATTTCTTTTTGTGGGGACACATAAAAAGTATTGTTTATGCCACTCCTGTTGCCTCCTTAGAAGAACTACGCTTAAGAATATTTCAGGCAGCAGATGACCTTCGCAATAACCAAGAACTGTTTGTGCGAGTGCGTTATAACTTCAACAGACGTATTAGGTTATGCTTGCAGCAAAATGGAAATTATTTCGAGAATATTCTTTAAATTTAATTTTGCATTTCTTGTTTTTCGTTTGTATTAAATTTTATTTCAGATAAATAACTTTACCTAATACATGTCCCATAGTCATAAGTTATCAAACATTTTTCATTAATTAATAGCAAATTATTCTTAATGTTATTATTAAATTACCAGCTTATTGACAGAAAGTGTCAATTTATTAATATGATAAATAACAATTTATTTGTTATGACATCCGCCTACTTTATTTTTACAAATTTTCGCAATTACCCCTTTAGTGAACGATGACGCATCTAATTTTTTTACTAGAAAACTATCGGTTTTATCGAAAAATTACAAGAGGTAAAAAAGTTGCGCAATAAATCAGTCTTCCCAATAAATATTTTTAAATAAATAATTTGCTTCATATAAAAAATTTCTAATAAAATATTGCAATGGGGTTGACTGTTTCACTTCTTTATAAAATACGCCAATGATCGAACAAATATTGAAAAGTTGTCTCTTTATTAGTAGGATGCTCATACCAAGTTTCGTGTCTCTAGCATAGATTTAAATGTTTTCCTCATGTTAAGGATGTTATATCGCCTCAGGGGTGCAAATTTTTTGGCTCTACTTTCACTGGTACCATTTTTGCTACTTCATTTAAAACACCCTGTATAGTTAATGAAACTACATATATTTTAACATAGTCGGGGTTAAAATTACTTATAGAAATATTCAATTTTAGACCGAAGTGGGTAATTGTTTAGTTATAAGTGTTAGAAAATTGTGCTTCTTTTCAAATGTACAAAAACGTTTTAATTGAAGCAACACACAAAGGACGACCCCCACAAAGAAATAATTTGAAACAAAATGTTTGTCATTTCAATCTTTAACGAATACGGGGTATCCCCAGATCGTTTTAGTCGTTTATTTGAATAACAGTTCAGTGATTCAAATATGTATAAATGTCAATTATAAGTTACAATCGATACCATTGTAATCTGTTATAATTGCGTCTGATGATGATGACTTTATTTAATCTAACGTAATAAAAAAACAAATCAAAATATCTATTTTATGGATATTCAATAAGTATACCTTTTTTACGTAAAATACCATAAATTTTTATAAAACGATGGAAAATTTGGGGTATAGTGGAACAAAAATTTTTTTATACAAATTTTGGCGGCGGGTGCTTTGCTCCCGGGCCCCCATAATTATTATCGAGGATTTCATATTATCATCCAAAGCAGCTTCAAAAATTATAGATCCAGCCAAAAAATTTTCAAAATTTATTGAAAAATACAAAAGTTACAGCAAAAAAAACATTTTTAATTCTCAACTTCAAGAACCAATAACTCTACAGGGTGAGCCCGGAGGAAAAAATTTTATATGAACTTGTGGCATTATTTTCTCATTATCTATCCATATCCGAGAGATTGCCCACCATTTCCGGGACACTCTGTATAGTTGATGGCATTGCTCCGGTTTCAGCACTGCTTCGGTCTCTACTACACCTTCCAACCACCGGCTCCTCACAAATAGGTCTTGTATAGGTTTTAACTTCTTGTTGAATTGTTATTTGTGCTCTTCAAAACATAACATTGAAAAACATTAAAAAATCATAAAATATTAATTTTTACAAATTAGAAATTGCTATTCAAATGTCAAGTTGTGGGGTAAACATATTTTAACTACACTTCATAATTAAAAAAAATCCTTTGTTTTTTAATCGAAACTTGTAATACTATACTTGGGACTGAAATTTATTAAGTTAAAAAACATTTTTCTTGGCATATTATTTTTTCTTAAGCTGAAATATTCTGTTATCGTCGGAATGTTTAGAAATCAAAGTACCAGATGCCGCAATAATATAGATTTAAATGTTTTGAGCAAAACGGCCAGGTGTGAATTGATTCACCCGTTGTAATTAATGACAATGTTTTTTAAAACTTTTTATTAGAAGAGTTAGTCTTAAGTTATATTTTGGTTAGCCAAAATAAATGCTCAATTTCGTTCACCAGTCCAAATGTATTCAAATTGTAAAAAAATACATTGTAGTTTAGTATACATTAAGAATACTTGGTTTAACTAATTTCCAAAATTAAATACTCCATAACGTAACTCCCAGTTTCTTTGGAAGTTTACCTGTAATGTGATTCACTTATTCACATATTCACTTTATTTTAACATTAATTTTGAATATGAAAACTTGTAGATAAAGCACCTATATGTACATGTAAGCTGGGATAGATCTATTCTGGAACACAGTCAAATTAAGCATCTTGTTGCAAATACATTTGTTCAGTCATATACAGGGTGTAAGAAGTTTGACGGCCATTACTTCAGCATGAGACAGAGTAATCATAAATAAACAAAAAAGTTGTATATTACAGGGGCGTAAGATTAACAGTTTTCAAAATACAGCGGGTATTAATATTGGGGAGTTTCATCACAACGTGACAACAGCGCTTAACCTGCTGATGCACACCACGTGTAAACGCGGCAGACTTGTCCTACGGAAAAAATGTAAACAACCATTGTTGTGAAACATTTAGTAAATTTCAAGACAATTGTTTTCCAGTTTTTAAATAAATAAAATAAAATGTATCGACTTTGTAGTACGAAGACAGTGTTGTGCTTAAATTTTAACTCGAATTTTAGTAATTATGAATCTCTTAAAACAGGAACTCAACTTTCAATCAAATTATTTGAAAAATATGTAATTAAAGTACTCAAAGATTGACGTCGTCCAAATATTCATACTGTATTAAAAATAATTTAGGTACTCACCAAAAAGCAAAATTCAGTAATTTTTAAACGCAGACGTACAAAACAATCTACAACATATGCTTAAAATGTTCACTACCATTTTCGATGCACACAAAACACCCTCGAATCCAATTTTCGCGCACTAGCTGGAAAACACCTCAAGAAAAAGAAATAGTGGTACGCAAAAAACACTCTGACACGGTCGAATCCAGATACCAACTGAATTGCGTATTATTTATTACCTTAGTACTTCATGTTAATAAACCGCCGCGCCATTGTCACTTTGCTCGATATAATAATTTTATCTAATTTTAAATTTATTACAAGGCTAAATATTTTTTAGAATTAAGCATAAAGAAGTTTAAAAAAGTGATTAACATTATATTTTATGGTATTATATGCACGCAGTTATGCCAATATTCCTTAATTAATCGAACTTTTATACATCAAGTTGGAGATTTTGTAAATTTTTTTCTCGGAAATTATTGAGTTTGATCCATGTCATATAAGGTTTTTTTGTTTATTTTAATGTATTCTATCGATTTAAAATTAAGGCAATCATATTTCTAACACTACTCCGGACCTTGCACAGTGAAATTTGGTATCTTGTTGCAAATACATTTGTTCACCCATATATTATTATTATTATATATTATATGTTCAGAAATAACCGAATTTTTTTAATTACGCGCTAACATTTATTAATATGCGGTTGGCAGCACTGCGTTTCTCATACACTCCTCTGAAACAAGCTTACGGAGATGATGATTTAGGTCATACGCAATGTTACGAATGGTTTTCACGATTTAAAAGTGGTTGTCAGTGAATTGAATATGATTCTCGACTAGGAAGACTCGGACTTCAACTGATGACTCTCACGTTCAACAAGTCTAGTGCATGTAAATGGCCGATTGACTAACATGAAATAGCAAAAGAGATTAGCCTCAATCAATTGGGTCATGCATGAAATTTTGACTGAAAAATCGAACATGCATCGAGTTGCAGCAAAATTTGCTCTTCTTTTGGTGATCGAGCAGCAGAAAGAGAATCGCGTGGAGGTTTATTGGCAACTTGAACAATCCAATGACGATGAAACATTCATTCAAAAGATAATAACGGGAGGTGAAAGCTGGGTTTACGGCTACGACACTGAGACAAATTCTGCATTTAAATTCTTACCTCATAGTGAAACAGTGACCCGTGTGTACTCTCAAGGCGTTTTGCAACGCTTACTTGAAAAAATGTGCAAAAAGGAAGACAACTCATGACTGTTGCACCATGACAATGCTCCTTCACACTCACCTTTGTCAAATCGTCAGTTTTGTGCAAAAAATCAGATTACTGTCTTCCCTCATCCTCATTACTCCCCAGATCTGGTTCCTTGCGATTTTTTTTTATTTCCAAAAAATAAAATCAGTGCTGAAAGCATGACATTTTCAAATGATACTGATGATACTGATACTGATGATACCAAAGCAAATTCGTCACAGACTTTAAAGGCCATTTCAAAGGAAGATATCCAGGACTGATTCATCAAATGGAAACACCGCTGGAAGAAGTGTGTGAATATGGGTGAGGAGTACTTTGAAGGAGACGTATAAAATTAGTAATAAAGTTTAAAAAATAAAGTTCGGTTATTTTCTCAAAAGACGTCGTACATATAATAATATGGTACCAAAGATACACTAGGATATCAATTACAAAGTGGCATGATCAGAGTAAATATCTAAGTGGGAGGTATTTTGATCAGATTGATATATGTGAAGCAGATTGACGTCTCGCATAAAAATACATTCAAGGTGGTTCTCTAAAAAAATATATTTTTATTTTTAGGTTAATGTTGTTTAGTACGTAATATAATTTGATTAACTAATTTATTTAAAAAATCAAAAGCTTACAGAGAATCACAAATATCCTAAAATGTAGAAAGCCATGTTGTCCATCACATTTCTATATTGATACATAAAAGGGAATATTATTTTGAATCCGAAGAAAGGATTATATAGATGTACGAACTCTTCATTTTTGAGTTGAAGGAGATAAGTTTCTATTATTCTTTTTTTAGTTGTTTTCATATGCTTTTTTTTAATTGATTACTAGCACTACCTATTTATTGGTACAATACATTAAAACGTACTAATGATTACATTGATTGAAATAGCTCCAAGACACCTTACCATAAACCACATGTTGTGGCGAATAGCTAAAGGAAGATTGTCCAATAAATCTGGTATGTCATATAATTTATCTGAAATACCTCCAAGACGCTTTACCAGATCTTCTCTCCACATGTTTTTTGTAACTTTAATTCAACACGTTCCAAAATCTTAGAATTAGTTTGGACCAGTCCTAAACCTGAATAACAAAATCGTTACAATTTAAGTGCATGTAAAGTACTTTAGGTGGACTAAGCATTAACAACAAACTAAAGACCGATTTTCAATTTCTTATGCCAGAAAATTTCGCTATAACAAGTTTTACGTACTTACTACAAATAATAATGAAATGACCGAAGAAACACTAAAATAATTTGGGCCACAAGAATATGTGGTAGAATTTTGTTCAGATCTTTTAGAGACACCCTTTATATTGTGATTTTCTTCGCGTGTACTGCATTTGTATGAGCTGTACTTAAAAGTGATTTCTCTGTAATTAGTAACATGTGTTCAATAAATTTCTATCTAATCTAATTATTACTGACAGATATCCATTTAATGTCCATATTTCTTGGAGTGGATCATGTTACATTACTACAGTTACGAGTACACAACCAATAACTATAAAAATTGGCACTGAATAAGCGGATATCCACTAATCCAGAAAAATCCTACTAGGAACTGTAAATATAGTAGCAAATATTTGATTGAATAAAAAAACAGTTTTCCATGTCAACTCCCGATCAACGGAACTATGCCAACTGAGCCGCCTATTGACGTCAATGAGGTGATGCAATTGGTGACGTGCTAGACACACCGCGGCTTAACAATAATAACGTCAGTTTTGCAATAAACCAGATCGCGGTACACATATAGACTCCGAAAAATGATGGCTCTGTCGAGATGTGGAGATTAATTGTTGGATCACGTAGTGACGAAAATATATTTCATAATGTTTCAGGATACATTCGTCAATGTCATTAGTTGGAAACATCTTATTTTATGGGAAAGGCTCTCTTTATATAGCAGGGCGATTTTAATTATTCACGTGGTATCAAAAGAATGTAACGGAGAGGCTTGACTGNCCGATTTTAAGATAAAAAGGATATAGCTTTCACTTCTACAACAATTGGAGGACGCACCAGTTATAACTAACGCAAAAAACGCATCTGATTTAAATTATTAACAATTTATGGAGAAAATATTGCTAGTTTAAACAATTTGGGCTTTTGTACTGCTGATTGGGATTTCCTCCTTCTTTATTTATTTTCAAAGCACTTCGATGAAAATACACTTACGGAATTTGAATCAGAATACTCTAGTACTAATGCACTAGCTTCTTTTCAATTTTTATTTGATTTTGTTTCATTACGTAATAAAGCAAAAACTTCAGTTCAACGCACTAGATTTAAAACGCAGATTTCTGATAAATCTAAAACAAATATTTCAAACAAATCGCATCATTCTTATCAAAAACCACGAAACTCGTTTTTCCTTAGAGAAAATGAAACTTCATCACCTTGTATTCTTTGCTAAAATTTATTCATGCCCGGTGTTTTACAAAAAAAACGCTCAAGAAAGATGCTCGTTCATTCGCCAAAAACAATTTTGTATAAATTGTTTAAGCTCATATCATAATACAAAAAATTGCAAATCGTACAATACATGTAAATTTAGTACCGCAAAGCATCATTCGCTATTACCTACATATTTTTCGAAATGACAGAAACAATCGCAAAGATTCGTCAAATTCCGCTTCGCAATCAAATGACATCTCATTCTCGACAGAAAATCGCACAAATGTAGAGTACGTCCCTGGACCGTCAAACAATACTCAGGCTCCAGTTGATAACAATTTAAATAACTCTTCTAGTTTTNTCACGTAGTGACGAAAATATATTTCATAATGTTTCAGGATACATTCGTCAATGTCATTAGTTGGAAACATCTTATTTTATGGGAAAGGCTCTCTTTATATAGCAGGGCGATTTTAATTATTCACGTGGTATCAAAAGAATGTAAGGGAGAGGCTTGACTGAGATTAGGAATGTATTTTGTTTCATTGTAATTTTCTGTTTTTCACACCTCAATTATTACATTATCTTATCAAAAAATGTAATTTTAATACATTATCATGGCAACAAAAAAATATCTGAATTTTTTTCTCGAGAGATAGATATCATTTAATATTACATTTGTGACATTATGTCGATGCCTAACTCTTGGAAAATCTTATTTAGCACAATATAAAATGCAAGTTACAAATATAAATGATGTATTTAGCTCGTAATTTTGAAAACAGTCGGTGTTAGTGTGATTTCCTATTCTCTCATTAAATCCTTATGAAGACGATCACGATATATTTGAGGATTGCCCCAATTTATTATTAACCATTTGCTAGCGCGAATCTTTTGGAACCATCTTGTAGTTTTAAAGAAGATTGGGTTATAACCAATGCGACCTGTTAAGTTTACAGATCATCAGTTTCTTCTTCGAAAACTTGAATACGAGTAGAAAATCCTTCCCCTTCTCTCCATGCTAATTCATGTGAAGCAATTTGAAAAAAATTACTCTCTAGAGTGTCTTCATCCAAATTTCAATATTTTTTTTACCCATCACCTGTTAATGAGGTGATGGCTTTTCTTTTATTTATTTATTTATTTATTACTACACTATNAGATAAAAAGGATATAGCTTTCACTTCTACAACAATTGGAGGACGCACCAGTTATAACTAACGCAAAAAACGCATCTGATTTAAATCAATTATTAACAATTTATGGAGAAAATATTGCTAGTTTAAACAATATGGGCTTTTGTACTGCTGATTGGGATTTCCTCCTTCTTTATTTATTTTCAAAGCACCTCGATGAAAATACATTTACGGAATTTGAATTAGAATACCCTAGTACTAATGCATTAGCCTCTTTTCAATCCTTATTTGATTTTGTTTCATTACGTAATAAAGCAAAAACTTCAGTTCAACGCACTAGATTTAAAACGCAGATTTCTGATAAATCTAAAACAAATATTTCAAACAAATCGCATCATTCTTATCAAAAACCTCGAAACTCGTTTTTCCTTAGAGAAAATGAAACTTCATCGCCTTGTATTCTTTGCAACGCTACGCATAAAATTTATTCATGCTCGGTGTTTTACAAAAAAAAACCACTCAAGAAAGATGCTCGTTTATTCGCCAAAAACAATTTTGTATACATTTTTTAAGCTCATATCATAATACAAAAAATTGCAAATCGTACAATACATGTAAATTTTGTAACGCAAAGCATCATTCGTTATTACCTACATATTTTTCGAAATGACAGAAACACTCGCAAAGATTCGTCAAATTCCGCTTCGCAATCAAATGACATCTCATTCTTATACGTCCCTGGACCGTCAAACAATACTCAGGCTCCAGTTGATAACAATTTAAATAACTCTTCTAGTTTTTGTGGTAAAATAACCTCTAATTCTCGCACTTTATTGTCTACAGCAAACGTGGAAATTTTAGATATACATGGAAAATTAAAAAAAATACGCATTTTAATTAATTGCGGCTCAGAAATGAGTCATATTTCAGAAAATTGTTATCAGCGTTTGGGTCTCACAAAATACAATTATTCAATTACTGTTCAAGGCCTAGCGCAAATGCAAGATTCAACCTCAAAGGGCGCCGTCACGTGTACTATAAAACCCTTCGACAAAGGAAACCCTTTAATTACATTTGATGCAACAATTTTCTCCAAATTATGTAACGAATTACCTACGTACTCTATTACGAACCATGAAAGATGGTCACACAAAAAAGGTCTGCCCCTAGCAGATGCCGATTTTTATAAGCCTTCCGAAATAGATATTTTGTTATGCGCTAAAGCCGTACCGTACATCTTGTTAGGTGATAAAAAATTCGGTGGAACTAATGAACCGGTAGCATTAGAAACGGTATTTGGTTAGATATTAATGGGCAAATTCGATAATTCGCGAAAAAGTAACACACTCATTTTTTCTCGCAAATAAAATTAAACAATATAAGACGCGTATTCTAAGTGAAAAGGAGTGCTCGTTAATTAAATTTTTTCGCAAAACGCATAAATACCCAGTGCCGGAGAAAACTCTGAAATCATATAAGAAAACTACGCCGAATGGTAAGTGCCGATTCAATTCCATTTCAATGTTTCATACAGTCCATTTACTTTTCTTTTTCTTACACTGAACCAGCGCGTAACGCTAAATAATATGAAATTTACAACATATTAATTGGTTATATATTAGCAAAGGCATTTTTGACTCTACAGATTTCCTTATTTCCGACAATAATAATTAAAAAAGAAAGAAAAAGTATACTTAAACCTTAAGATCTTTTCTCAAAACTCAATTCAAAATTTAAAAATAAAGATACGACAATTTTTCTCATTTTAATACNTTCTCGCACTTTATTGTCTACAGCAAACGTGGAAATTTTAGATATACATGGAAAATTAAAAAAAATACGCATTTTAATTGATTGCGGCTCAGAAATGAGTCATATTTCAGAAAATTGTTATCAGCGTTTGGGACTCACAAAATACAATTATTCAATTACTGTTCAAGGCCTAGCGCAAATGCAAAATTCAACCTCAAAGGGCGCCGTCACGTGTACTATAAAACCCGTCGACAAAGGAAACCCTTTAATTACATTTGATGCAATAATTTTCTTCAAATTATGTAACGAATTACCTACGTACTCTATTACGAACCATGAAAGATGGTCACACATAAAAGGTCTGCCCCTAGCAGATGCCGATTTTTTTAAGCCTTCCGAAATAGATATTTTGTTATGCGCTAAATCCGTACCGTACATCTTGTTAGGTGATAAAAAATTCGTTGAAACTAATGAACCGGTAGCACTAGAAACGGTGTTTGGTTGGATATTAATGGGCAAATTCGATAATTCGCGAAAAAGTAACACTCACTCATTTTTTCTCGCAAATAAAATTAAACAATATAAGACGCGTATCCTAAGTGAAAAGGAGTGCTCGCTAATTAAAATTTTTCGCAAAACGCATAAATACCCAGTGCCGGAGAAAACTCTGAAATCATCTAAGAAAACTACGCCGAATGGTAAGTGCCGATTCAATTCCATTTCATTGTTTCATACAGTCCATTTACTTTTCTTTTTCTTACACTGAACCAGCGCGTAACGCTAAATAATATGAAATTTACAACATATTAATTGGTTATATATTAGCAAAGGCATTTTTGACTCTACAGATTTCCTTATTTCCGACAATAATAATTAAAAAAGAAAGAAAAAGTATACTTAAACCTTAAGATCTTTTCTCAAAACTCAATTCAAAATTTAAAAATAAAGATACGACAATTTTTCTCATTTTAATACCTTTCTTACAATATATATACTAGTATATTAATGATTACTCCCATTATTTTACCTGTCATTCCAATCAAAATGGATCACCCTTTACATCAATAAGTAGATATATTCCTTTTATTTAATTGCACTAGCAAGAAAAGTTTAAATAAATAATAATAGAGATCTGTCCATAAGTCGATTATACAAATTTACTTTTGCCAAATAAGAAATATGTCAAAAATATGTATAATACATGACCACAGGTAACGTTTCGAACATTTTCAAAAGTTAAAGAGGGCAGTTTTCTGTTTTATTTATCTATTTTCCATAGATATCGTGTAATGTTACTCTCGTTGGAGAATATTAAACCAATTTTCAAAAGTTTGAAATATATTTATTACTATTTAGCAAAATAAACACCTTTTATTTTTAATTAGGTACACATTTGTTTCTATTAAGAAGTAAATAATTGTTAATATGTTAATATGATTAATATAATAATGATTTGAAAATATTTTTTTCAGATGTAGATATACTTTTACGAATATTGCATTTGGAAAAAACAGAAATTTTGTAAACATAATCGGTAAATCAATTCTAAAATCCCTTGTAAATCAATTCCATCCTTTTCCATTTTATATACCCAGTGTTACAAAATAAAACAACAATACATTAATATAATATTTTTATACTTATTTTCACATAGATATAAATAAAGCTGTCAAATATAATTTAGCGGATATAAAAATGGACTGATCAGTGACTTTCCTACATTATCTATATATACAATATTTACCACTATCTCATAAATACAAAAATAAAGGTGTGTCATTTAGAAAATCGAACTACTTAATGTCAGTAGGTACACGTAACCTACGTAGTTCTGTACATTTCAATTTTGGCCGGATAATCTCACAAATTAAGTCAAGACGACCCTATGTCCCCCATCTTAGCACGGCTTAGACTATGGTAATAATAATAATAACAATAACATATATTAATAATCTACCGATTCTGTGAACGGCTTTAATAAAATATATAGATGTGTTAAACACAAAATCAATAGTAACATTTTACACTTAAACAAATGGACGGACATTAAGAATTATAAATACAACAAACAAAATATTGTTTTTCAAAGCACAGGCAATTAATAAAAATAGATTGTGCAAATTAGTATTTACTGTTAGATAATAAAAAATGGTCTGTACAACTATATATTTTTTTCTAAATTGGAATATGCACTATATAAGGGTTTGTACTATATCAATTTTTATACAATAGCAATTTGTATTGACATATATTCGTACCTACATAATTCATAATAATTAAAGTTATAAAGTGTTTTATGTTTAATACACAGGGTGTTACGAGAAAATAGGTCAAGACCCTAAACACAGATTATTTGAGTGACTGAAAAACATTCCTTATGGCATTTTTTTATTTAGGTGCTAGTGTAGGTGTTGCTTCAAGACGACAAAGTTACAATTAAAAGTATTTTGATATAAAAATGAAATTATAGAAGGAAGAAAGAGAGTTGTGATACACACTTTTTTTAAATCAGACATTTTCTTTTTTTCTTGTTTTGATTGTTACAAAATTTTGATTTAGGGTTTCTAACTTCTTTGCGTACGTTATATATTCTTTTTTTTCTAAACTACGCTTAAGGCTTAGCTTGTTTATTAGAATGTGTATTTTAAATACATTGGTTTAATTTTGGCAAACTTTTAGGTAAACTTAAATTTGAGAACTTTAAATAATTAATCTTTAAGGTTATAAATTCTAATCTATCAATATCGTGTGAAGAAAGTGAAATCAAGAGATCTGATTTAAAAAAATATCCTTTTTCTCCATTCAAGTCTCCAATTTTGTTTTATGTGCAAAATTTCAACTTAATATAATAAAACAACGCTTTATTATGTTATTTTGATAGTTTGAAAAATGGCGCTTAAATGAAAAATAAAATAACATAGGAAAGTCCTGCTATTTTCACTAAAACATTCTGTGTTTAATTGACTTAATTTCTTTAGAATTCCCTGTATATTTGCGAAACCTTCAATTTCCAATATTTTTAAAAGAAATTTAGAAAGGGAAAGCAGTTCATGTAAGAAAATAACTATAAAAACAAAAAGAATTAAGTAACAAAATAAAATAAGCCCTGTAACAATATTATTTTATAAAGGAGTTTCTCTATTTTTACTGTAATACGGAATATATATTTTTTTAAAATTGTAATGTAGCTTACTTGACATTGAAAGTATGTGTTTATAAGAGTCTGATAAAAATTATTTTTTTTACAATATTGTTTTTAATTTTGCTATTAACTAACTGTTTTAGTTACGTACTTTGAAATGTGTATAAAGCAAACAATAAGACTATTACAAAATAAAATTTTAATGTTTACAAACAAGCAGATTTTAATAGAAAACAGAATAAACACTGTGTTTCTCTATAAGTTGCACCTCACAAACTGGTACTATTTCTGAAAAAAATAGTATGATATCAAACAAACGTCATAAATCTATTAAAATGAACAGATTTTTTAAATGTATTTCGTACATTTTTTACATGTTTAGATAGAACACTGTTATGATTTACATAAGTTTTTTGAGAGCTCTATCTCTAATAATAAGAAGATATGGTCGGAAGAGTCAATCTATTAGAGGTCGATGTTAATTTCTAGGCAACTAAGTATTCTGCTAGCATATTAGCTAGCATTTACGCACNAAGAAAAAAAACTATAAATAAATTCAAAAGTAATAACACTTAATAAAGTATTTCACATTAATTAAAATAACAGTAGTGTAAAACAGTCATATGCTTTAGTAAAATAGAACAAAATACGATACGAACATTATACATGTACAGTATACACAAGCTAAAATGAAAAATGCCCATAAAGACACAACATTAAATGAATAACAAAATAAACAAAATCTAAAACAAAAAACAAAATAGGTTTGTTATTGATTTTATGTGACAAGAAAAAATGTCAATATTATGTTGGAGGCTGTTGCAATTTTCGCACGACATAAATTGTGATGACAATAATAAATTAGTATTAGGTATTGCGAGATACATCATATTCGAGTAGCGTAGATTGGCGCTAAGCACGTGGAAGTTAAAATGTTCCAAAATTTGAGGACAATCATACACATAATTAATGACTTTATACAAAAAAACAACAGGATGCATATCTCGACGTGTCCCTAAGGATTTATAGTTAAACATGTCCAAAAGAATCTCGTGAGAAAATCCAATGTTGGGATATATTCCTTGAATTCTGAATTTTCTTCGAATTTTTTCTAAGTTATTTTGATAGACGGCATACTGAGGATACCAAACTATTGAAGCATACTCCAAGCGAGATCCTAAAAAACAATTATAAAAATTGACTATTGTAGAAGGATCAGCAAAATCTCTACAATTTCTGATCACAAACCCAAGGCTTGTATAAGATGATGAAGAGATATTGCGTATGTGTTCATGAAAAGATAATTTTTGATCACACGTTGCTCCCAAATCTTTTGTATAGTTGGGACGATCGAGTAAGAGAGTGATTGTCAATCCCATAATCATAGATCACAGGACAAGTCATTCTAGAGAAGGACATTATGTTACATTTGCTTATGTTAAGGGGAAGTCTGTTTTATGTACACCATGTACTATTTACCGATATTAAAGCATTTTGTAAGTTCTGACAATAAAGTATCAATCTTAACAAATGTTTTCATATCATTAGCGTAAAGTTATGAAATTAACATCTAAATATTTAATAATATCATTAAAAAAATACTTAACATTAGGGGTCCTAAACTCCAGACAATCCATTTATGAGTTCAGATTTAAATCCCCTATATTGTACATAGGATACCTTCGAATCAAGTACGATTTAAACAAATTCAACAGTCTTGTAGAGACACCACATACCTACGTCTAAACTTTCCAGCAGAATACTGATCTAACCTGTCAAACGCTTTTGAAAAATCTGTATATCTAACGTCGACTTGACCGTGATTGTCCAAAGTTCTAGAGATATAATCTGTAATACACACAAGGTTTGTTGTAGTCGATCTACCTCTTATAAAATCATGCCGACTAATATCTATAATTTGTGTAACGTAATAAAATGTAATGTAAAATTGGATATATCACTTTTATCGCCATTTTTAAAAACAGGTCGTATTCTCGATATTTTCCAAATATGTGGGAAGGTTTCTGTATTTAAAATCAAATTAAAAATAACCCGTAATGGTCTTACAAATACAGCTGCACAGTATCTCAAAAGAAAGACCGGAATTAGATCAGGCCCCATCGTAAAATTGGATTTTAATTATTTTATACTTCTAACAATATCTTGTTCCTCAGCCTGGTTAAAATCCAGTATTCTACTATGAATTAGCCGACTGTTATAATGTCTGTGTACGTTGTTCTGAATATAAAAGCTAACAAAATATTGTACAAAACCATTGGCTATAAGTTGTCCATTATTTCTTTCTTTTCTTCTTTTCTTCTTTTCTTCTTCTTTTTAAATGATCGCTCTGTAATTTTCTTAGCATAGCATCTACAGCAAATGTGACAGCCATCAGAAAATGGATTGAACTTAGTTTTATATTATTCGTGAAACATTTGCTGTAACTGTTTTTCCATGGAGTTCCACATTGTTTAATTATATTTTCTTCATCATATTGAAAATATAACCTTACAAAATGTTCAGTAGCTGTTTGACAGTCTGTTTGTCTATTCCAATATGTCTTTGCACTTCAGAACTAAACTTTTTGGTATTTTTACATACTCAATTTTGCACTTTTTTCTTTACTGAATAATAGTTTTCACCGAAATGAAACATTTTAAAAAACTACACCAAAATTTCAATTAAAGATGGCATGGCATTACATTTTGATTTCCG
This sequence comes from Anoplophora glabripennis, assembly GCF_000390285.2. NCBI lineage: Eukaryota > Metazoa > Arthropoda > Insecta > Coleoptera > Cerambycidae > Anoplophora > Anoplophora glabripennis. Next base: position 4,066,159 of record NW_019416486.1, read on the forward strand.
TTATTTCTAGTAGTAGCTATAATTTTTTTGAAAGTGTATATTTCAGCACTATGATGAAGTATGTGATGATAAACCTTCCTTCCAAATAATTGTTTATTACTTTTTTGTTAGCAATGTATCCAAGACCTATCTACAATTCGACATTTCTGAAATCGATACCAAGATGCTCTACTAACCATGGGGACTATGTCGAAATAGGACAAACTTACTCATACAATTTAAACAAATATGAAACGATTTCTGTTATTTAATGGCTTTCCTTCAATTTTGGATGAATTTATTAGCGACTGATCATGCCTCAGTTTACACAGTCCAGAAGGTGCTAGACCAGTTAAAGGTGTTTGGAATATACGTGACTTTCTGAGACTCCCGGAAATAAATCAACTAAAAATGTCACATTTTTGTCCCAATTTTGTTCTAATATTGACAACGATACCTCAAAATATTGTATGAATTATTAAAGAGCTTTTTTTAAGTAACTGATTACCATTTACTTCACAATCCACAAAATTTACATTATAATGAAATTATATTATCCAACGAAGTTTCAAACTTCAGCAGTAAATCATAAGCAGGTATTAAAGGACTCGAATTATAGTGGACTCTTTTCTCTGAAACTCGCAAACCTTCCTTGATTAAATTATTTAATGTATAAAGGAATAAAATGCTACAAATACTTTAGTGGCAGATTATTTGATTAAATAACTAAATAACATTACTAATTAATTGTTTCTCTTGTAGAGAGGTTCATGTGAAAACCTGATGTTAAGAGGAAGGATGGTGGGGAGCGTCCCAGGCTTGCTAGATGCGATATCTTGTGGGTCAACGGCAGATATACCAGCAAGCTCGATGGAGGAAGAATCGGCTGTTCCAAATATTCTAACCGAATGTTTTAGACATTTGGAGCAACACGGATTGCACACGCTGGGTATATTTAGAGTCAGTACCTCGAAGAAAAGAATTAGGCAGGTAAGCCAAAAGACAAAGATAATAATACTTGGATTTGTTCAAATAACAAATAATAAGTGCTGAACATTTCAATTTATGTTTTAGCTAAGAGAAGATTTTGACTGTGGTAAAGAAACTACTTTAGAAGATGAGCAATGTCCGCACGATGTAGCCACATTACTTAAGGAGTACCTCAGGGATCTTCCCGATCCTCTTCTTTGCAGAGACCTTTATCACGCGTTTGTCCAAACACAGAGTGAGTTTTACATTTATGATGGAATTATTTGAGAGATGAATATTAATTTTCCTTTGTTAGGGATACGCAACAGGAGACTGCAATTTGAGGCCTTACAACACTTGGTTCAGCTTTTACCTGCAGCCAACAGAGACACCTTATACGCTTTATTGAGTTTTCTGGCCATTGTGGCCAAATACTCGAATGATTCTCAGGACGAATCAGGTAATACTGATTTCAGCATTCAGCAAGCAAGTTGAGGATGGTTGGATCACAATATTTATTTATCTATAATAGATAGTAAAATAAAAGCAATAGAAAAGTCATTTGCATCAAATATTAATTAAATAGTAATGTTTTGGAATAAATAGTATTGTTATTAAAATAGTTGATCTACCCTGTCAGGAAACGAGTTGGATAGGTTTGGTCGTTCTTTATATTGGTAAACCACAGCTTAGTAAAACGTCTCATAGGTTATTTATACTCTTAGCCAAATTATCCTCTTTTTTCTGATAATCATTTATTCACACTACATCTTGACTCTAAGCAAGAAGTTATCCTTTATTTCTTAAATTCTTTTATATACTTTCTAACTCAAATTTTTCTAGAGCCAGAGTATATAATTTTGATATTCCAGTAAAATTTTTAATGACCGACTCAATCATATCCTATTTGAAATCTGATTTCATGGTATCTTAAAAGTTATTGTTACTGGCCCAACTCTCCTCGCTTTACACTACGTGCCAGCACTAAAACATTTTTACACTAAAATATTCTAGGTGAACCCATCATCGGAAACAAAATGGACTCAAGTAATTTGGCAACCGTATTTGCACCGAATATTTTACATTGCATAAAACCGGGTTCCAAAGACACAGCTGATCGACCAGAAGACAGGATAGACATAATCAACGTGGTTCGAACCTTAATAGATCATTACAAAATAATATTCTCTGTGTCTGCTGAACTTCTTGATGAAGTTTACGTGCATATGATGGATACCCATCCCGAAGCTTTAGATCAACTTTTAAGCAAAAAGGATGCAGTGGGAGGTGCAGATGAGTAAGTATCGCCGCAATTCCGATAAAAATATAAATTTGAAATATAGTGGAATATATCTAATCAAACTGACTTTTAAAATTCTAGGTCTGTAGATGAATTAGACAGTGAAAGTAATTCAGCCCCTTGGACACCAACAATACCCACCTCTGAAATGTCGATTGAAAACACTGATGGTAGAGGAACGCTATCGGAACCGAAGAAGACTTACTCCAGGGAGGAATTTTTGCATGAAGCTGCTGCTACTGGTGGTCCTAACGTTGGCATGAGAATAAGGTAACCATTGCAATTAGGAATTCATTCATTCTTAGTGTCAAGGTGTGTTGTGTAGAACCCACTTTTTGTGGTTACTTTGATAATAAAAAAGTTTTTGAGGGCATCATTCCTGGTGAATTTATGGTAAAACATTCGCCAGTTTAAACAAATGTTGTACCTTTCTTTCAAAATATTCAAGTATAAATATAATTACTAAACTGCGACCGTCTTTTTAGGCACAAGGACAAAATTCGAGAAAGGAGTACCCGCAGACGTCGCGAAAAGAACGAAGATGGCACTACACCTTCATCAGCGATATCAATCATTTCCCGGTTTCGTGGACAGAAGGAAGACGACAACCAGTACGGAAAAACAAGATCGTCGTCCATAGAAAGCACTAGTTCTACACACACAGACACCGATGTCACTAGAGTGTTAAGAATCGCAGATGATAGCTACGAAAGGAGGAAATCTTCACCTTACGTTCTCGATAACAGTGGCGTCATAACAGCCAGCTTGACCATCCCAGTACATACCCAAAACCAATCCCTATCCTATAACGTTGACGACGACATTCCTTACATAGAGGACGTTGATAACGCAAGGCAGCAAATCACCGTCGGAGTGGTCCGAACCCCAACCGCCCCTCCAAGACGAAGGAACCACTCAATAGGTAGTGATTCCTCTGTAGCATCCAATGTACAACCTATTACTGGTTCTATTTCTTTAGTTCAAAGTTACGATTCCGCCGTGGGATCGTCCGCAACGTATTCCAGTCCAGTGCAGAATACCCCCACTTCGGTTTCCAGCAGTATCGCGGACGCGGGAACGTACAGTTCACCTCCTTCGTGGGCTTCTACCCCTCCAACTTCACCAGACAGTGTACACACGTCGGTTAACTACATACCTGACGACATACAGCCTCCTAGGATACTGTCTAAGTCTTCCAAAAGTGTCAATTTATCCAAGGAAGCGCCGCCCACACTGCAGAAAGTGTCGTTCTCGTCAGTCCAGGAGGTGCAGCAGATCAAAGAAATTAAGGAACCTCAAAAAGTATATCAGAGAGAGTTGTCGTACACGAAACAAAAACTCGGTACCAGTACGGAAGTCACCAGAAGCTCGTACGAAACCAGCAGCCGACCTAGTGAACCGAAGTTCACTCCTAGTATCTCTAATATTGGGAACGCTGTTTTGCGGTCGAAGACAGCTGACTTTGAGAGGATAATCAAGATAGACACTAACAAACCAAAGTCACCGGTGATGAGCGCGGCGGAACGGGAGAAAAAGAAATATACGAAGAGGAGGTATACGGATTCCAGGCATCAAACCAGGCATATCCCAGACGCCGAGGCGCTAGAGTCGGCGTCTGCACAGGCCAAAAAAGACGACAAATTGAGCAGTTCGCAGGCGGGGCCTGTTTACAAGAGACGGGAGCTCATATCCAGCGTACCATCTAAGTAATGCGGAAGAAGGATATTGGAAAGTGAAGTGTGTTCAGACTTATGTACATAATCAAAATAAAGTGATAAGTGTTTTAGATCTAGTCTTATCTAGTGTTTACTGTCCCAAAGAAATGTTATTTATTTTTTAAGAATGTATGTAAAATAGTGTGTTGATGTATAATTAAATCAATTAAATTGTATAATTTATCAGAAATAACTTATTTTTTAGTCTTGTGGCTTTGTTCAAAATATTATGTATCATATTTTCATCCGATTAGAAGTTTCTTGCCATATGTTGGCTGTAGTTTGTAATTATCATATTTCTTAAAAGATACTGTTACTATTTTCTATACCTACCTAGGAAGAGTCAAGCGAATAATGACGGTTAACGAAATAAAATTCACAGGAAAAATATTAATACACAATAACAATATGTAGTTGTTTTTATTCCAGTGAATATTTATCCTATTCTAAAAAGTGGAGCAACAACTAAGGAACTCAAAATAGCGGTGTAGATTTATTATCTGGCATTGCAAATAAATCTTGCTCTTAACAGCAATTCTTCCGCTGCCTTTTTTGTAATGATTTACAATTGCAGGTGTCGCCAATTATTCTATTTTTCTTTTTAGTTACCGTGGCGCTACGCCAAATAAATGTTAATCAGATATCCGAAATGGAAGCCTTCTCAAGAAGGGCAATAGATTATCAAGACTTTCGGGATCAATTTAAAATTTTAACGTCTACCATTGATCAAGTTGCAACAGATTTTAGAAGAAATCATGAAAATATAATTATGCTTATGGCTTTACAAGAAGAAAACTTTGACGAGGAAGAAAATGTGCGTAAAGAATTTGACCAAAGTTTATCGCATGTTAGAATAGTGCTGTTACAGATTGCAAATGAGGAACCTAGTACGGATTTTAAATCTGTCACGGGTGTTGGCACTGGTAACTCTAGTAATAGTAAAAAAAATATTAAATTACCTCGTATAGATTTACCCAAATTTTTCGGTGAAAATATAACACAGTTTAAAGCATTTTATGATCTTTACAACACGCTTGTGCATAACAACAATGATTTAGATCCTATTGGAAAAATTCAATCTTTTAATCACGCATTTGGAAGGTGCAGCATTGTCACATGTTCAGAAAACACCCCTAGCGGCGGTAAATTATCAAAGCGCGTATGACTCTTTTGTAAACCGATTTTATGATAAAAAGGCTATAGCTTTCACTCTTCTACAACAATTGGAGGACGCACCAGTTATAACTAACGCAAAAAACGCATCCGATTTAAATCAATTATTAACAATTTATGGAGAAAATATTGCTGGTTTAAACAATATGGGTTTTTGTACTGCTGATTGGGATTTCCTCCTTCTTTATTTATTTTCAAAGCACCTCGATGAAAATACACTTACGGAATTTGAATTAGAATACCCTAGTACTAATGCATTAGCCTCTTTTCAATCCTTATTTGATTTTGTTTCATTACGTAATAAAGCAAAAACTTCAGTTCAACGCACTAGATTTAAAACGCAGATTTCTGATAAATCTAAAACAAATATTTCAAACAAATCGCATCATTCTTATCAAAAACCACGAAACTCGTTTTTCCTTNCTGTGTCTTTAAATTGTGCAAATATAACACATTTTAATATTTATTTGATTTATTTATCATATCTAAAAGAGATTAATAACACCTCGTGGTCTTCATAATGTTCTGCATGCTAATTTTTATATTTACACGTAAATTTGACTTATTCACGTACGTCCATGAACGTTCGGGCATTTTCGGGATTTCGGCTGCCAAATTTGGCTGCTAATTTCACACATGTGAAATTAATGAACCGGTAGCACTAGAAACGGTGTTTGGTTGGATATTAATGGGCAAATTCGATAATTCGCGAAAAAGTAACACTCACTCATTTTTTCTCGCAAATAAAATTAAACAATATAAGACGCGTATCCTAAGTGAAAAGGAGTGCTCGCTAATTAAAATTTTTCGCAAAACGCATAAATACCCAGTGCCGGAGAAAACTCTGAAATCATCTAAGAAAACTACGCCGAATGGTAAGTGCCGATTCAATTCCATTTCATTGTTTCATACAGTCCATTTACTTTTCTTTTTCTTACACTGAACCAGCGCGTAACGCTAAATAATATGAAATTTACAACATATTAATTGGTTATATATTAGCAAAGGCATTTTTGACTCTACATATTTCCTTATTTCCGACAATAATAATTAAAAAAGAAAGAAAAAAGTAGACTTAATCCTTAAGATCTTTTCTCAAAACTCAATTCAAAATTTAAAAGTAAAGATACGACAGTTTTTCTCATTTTAATACCTTTCTTACAATATATATACTAGTATATTAATGATTACTCCCATTATTTTACCTGTCATTCCAATCAAAATGGATCACCCTTTACATCAATAAGTAGATATATTCCTTTTATTTAATTGCACTAGCAAGAAAAGTTTAAATAAATAATAATAGAGATCTGTCCATAAGTCGATTATACAAATTTACTTTTGCCAAATAAGAAATATGTCAAAAATATGTATAATACATGACCACAGGTAACGTTTCGAACATTTTCAAAAGTTAAAGAGGGCAGTTTTCTGTTTTATTTATCTATTTTCCATAGATATCGTGTAATGTTACTCTCGTTGGAGAATATTAAACCAATTTTCAAAAGTTTGAAACATATTTATTACTATTTAGCAAAATAAACACCTTTTATTTTTAATTAGGTACACATTTGTTTCTATTAAGAAGTAAATAATTGTTAATATGTTAATATGATTAATATAATAATGATTTGAAAATATTTTTTTCAGATGTAGATATACTTTTACGAATATTGCATTTGGAAAAAACAGAAATTTTGTAAACATAATCGGTTGCTCCCTTGTAAATCAATTCCATCCTTTTCCATTTTATATACCCAGTGTTACAAAATAAAACAACAATACATTAATATAATATTTTTATACTTATTTTCACATAGATATAAATAAAGCTGTCAAATATAATTTAGCGGATATAAAAATGGACTGATCAGTGACTTTCCTACATTATCTATATATACAATATTTACCACTATCTCATAAATACAAAAATAAAGGTGTGTCATTTAGAAAATCGAACTACTTAATGTCAGTAGGTACACGTAACCTACGTAGTTCTGTACATTTCAATTTTGGCCGGATAATCTCACAAATTAAGTCAAGACGACCCTATGTCCCCCATCTTAGCACGGCTTAGACTATGGTAATAATAATAATAACAATAACATATATTAATAATCTACCGATTCTGTGAACGGCTTTAATAAAATATATAGATGTGTTAAACACAAAATCAATAGTAACATTTTACACTTAAACAAATGGACGGACATTAAGAATTATAAATACAACAAACAAAATATTGTTTTTCAAAGCACAGGCAATTAATAAAAATAGATTGTGCAAATTAGTATTTACTGTTAGATAATAAAAAATGGTCTGTACAACTATATATTTTTTTCTAAATTGGAATATGCACTATATAAGGGTTTGTACTATATCAATTTTTATACAATAGCAATTTGTATTGACATATATTCGTACCTACATAATTCATAATAATTAAAGTTATAAAGTGTTTTATGTTTAATACACAGGGTGTTACGAGAAAATATGTCAAGACCCTAAACACAGATTATTTGAGTGACTGAAACATTCCTTATGGCATTTTTTTATTTAGGTGATAGTGTAGGTGTTGCTTCAAGACGACAAAGTTACAATTAAAAGTATTTTGATATAAAAATGAAATTATAGAAGGAAGAAAGAGAGTTGTGATACACACTTTTTTTAAATCAGACATTTTCTTTTTTTCTTGTTTTGATTGTTACAAAATTTTGATTTAGGGTTTCTAACTTCTTTGCGTACGTTATATATTCTTTTTTTTCTAAACTACGCTTAAGGCTTAGCTTGTTTATTAGAATGTGTATTTTAAATACATTGGTTTAATTTTGGCAAACTTTTAGGTAAATTTAAATTTGAGAACTTTAAATAATTAATCTTTAAGGTTATAAATTCTAATCTATCAATATCGTGTGAAGAAAGTGAAATCAAGAAATCTGATTTAAAAAAAAATATCCTTTTTCTCCATTCAAGTCTCCAATTTTGTTTTATGTGCAAAATTTCAACTTAATATAATAAAATAACGCTTTATTATGTTATTTTGATAGTTTGAAAAATGGCGCTTAAATGAAAAATAAAATAACATAAGAAGTCTTGCTATTTTCACTCAAACATTCTGTGTTTAATTGACTTAATTTCTTTAGAATTCCCTGTATATTTGCGAAACCTTCAATTTCCAATATTTTTAAAAGAAATTTAGAAAGGGAAAGCAGTTCATGTAAGAAAATAACTATAAAAACAAAAAGAATTAACAAAATAAAATACGCCTTGTCACAATATTATTTTATAAAGGAATTTCTTTATTTTTACTGTAATACCTACGGAATATATTTTTTTTTAAATTGTAATGTAGCTTACATGACATTGGAAGTATGTGTTTATGGAGGCTGATAAAAATTATTTTTTTTACAATAGTGTTTTTAATTTTGCTATTAACTAACTGTTTTAGTTACGTACTTTGAAATGTGTATAAAGCAAACAATAAGACTATTACAAAATAAAATTTTAATGTTTACAAACGAGCAAATTTTAATAGAAAACAGAATAAACACTGTGTTTCTCTATAAGTTGCACCTCACAAACTGATACTACTTCTGAAAAAATTAGTATGATATCAAACAAATCTATTAAAATAAACAGATTTTTTTAAATGTATTTTGTACATTATTTACATTTTTAGATAAAACACTGTTACGATTTCAAGTACATAAGTTTTTTGAGAGCTCTATCTCTAATAATTAGAAGATATGGTCGGAAGAGTCAATCTATTAGAGATCGATGTTAATTTCTAGGCAACTAAGTATTCTGCTAGCATATATAACATTTACCCACATTCTTTCGTTTGTATTTTCGGTTTATAAGATCTAGATGCATCAAACCTTGTACCATTGTAATCGTGAGAAAGTTTTATTTAAATATGTATATAGAAATTTATAGCATGTTCAATTTTTATCTCGTACAAAATTCTGACGTTCTTGAAAATTCATACACTTCTTAAATCTAAAATAAGAGTTACATGTGGTACGCTAATTATCGAAAAAGTTTTTTAGTATTGAGAATTTTATTCTGTAGTAATAACAATTTTTGATATAATTTAATGAGAAAATAAACAAAAGATGAAATTTTAAATATTTACATATAAATATCATCTTTGTGAAGTATTATTTAAGAATCTATTACTGAATATTGAACATTCATATAAAAAAATTTCTCTTGCATTCTTCATACAAAAGCTGATTGCCAAGTCCCAAAACATCAATTGCCTGACTTTCTCTCAATGACTAACGTTAAAATAATTGACAAAGTAACTTCTTTTGCTCAAAATATAGAAAAAAACCTTATATCTATACCCCCCCTTTCACACAATCATGTCCAACTTGTGTTATACTTCCGTACTATGAGTCTGTATTCTCACTTTCTTGACACTACCGTTTCGCGACATGGTGGGTGACGTTCCTGAAAATCCAGGATTCTGAATTCCCAGTCCCTCCTTGGGCTTCGGCTTCTTCAGACTGGATCGCAGTGGCGACCTGGTTATGGACGATCCTACCGTGGACCCGTTGGTAGATCCCACCGTAGTGGAAGTGGTGTTCATGGAAGCCATACTGCCGTTCGAGACGTAGGGTTTTCCACTGGCATCTGTCATCGAAATGCCAGCACCTAAAATCATAACAATGGATGAAGTATTGAAAATGTCTTTGCCAATAGATGAGTTTTGCTTAAGCAAATTTAACCTGTTATAAATCAATGTCAATCTTTTGCAAATCACATTCTACCTTTCTCAAATCAAATTCAACCTATTTCTACAAAAATGCACGCTAATTATTCATTAATTCACATAAAATTCACTGACCAGGTAACCTCACCACGAATGGAAAATCTTTAATTCTGTAAAAGCTCCTCGATGACGCCAATTATCAATATCAAGTGAAATTTTTCCAAAGCAAATTGTAGGTGGCGCAGTTCTCAAATAAAATTTTTCGATACCAGGAACTCTGGAGTCTTTTTCTTAAATTTTGAAATTATAATAATTTTTGAGATATCGCACTAAGTTAAAGATACTCAAAACTTATTATTGAAAATATTATTATTTACTTTAATAAAAAATTGAGTCTTCTTTGCGGATCATAAGGAATAATAATTGGTGAAAATATTTCTTTGACACGATGAAAAAGATATACAACATTCTAACTGAAATGTGTTTAATTTATTTGCAACCGAGTTTCCTTGAATCCGCTTCTTCAAATAAAAATTTCCTTCTTGTTAAAAAATTTATCTTCAAGTTTTAAAAGTTTTCCGTTAGTTTAGGTAAAGTACAATCGTACTGCAGCTCCAGTATTCCGCCTACACTCGCCATAAATCATAATTTTGTTGTACTATTCTTCATTCATGCATTGAACCGTTTTAAATAAAATAGTTTAATAGCAGAGCTATATAGGCAATTTATAACTGTAATTTTTATCAAAATGTTGCACTGTATCATTAGAGATAGTGTAGCTAACAAATTCAACAGTTCTACCATTCGAGTAATTTTATAAAGAAATAATGCAATTTTAAACTAATTTTAAATCTTTTTGAAACTGTTCATGTTTGATCTTTGAAATTATTAAATGTTTTGATTTTGATAATAATTAAAGTGTGAATCGGGAAAACTACATTCCAAAGTTGTTGCCATAGAAAGATTTCTTTTGACACTATCAACATTTTATCAATTTGCTTCTCTCTTATTTAGCGTCATTAAAGAGCTCTATCAACCGACATTTACAGAATCAAAAAATATTTTATTTGAAACATCTTGTATATAATTGAAACAGCCAATTATGTTTTACCATTTGTTCCAATAGGCTTTTTCCAATTTAGGCAGTATTTAAAGAAATTCAACTCATGCTCCAGCTGCGAGCATTGGGCAAGGAACTACATCGTCTACGAGAGAAAATGGATACATTAACAGTAATACAGAACAAACCATCAAAAGGACAAAAGATCCGGCAACAATCTATCTACCCTATACACAAGGATGCACTGATGAGCTGCCTGTTAAGGAAACAGCTGCAATACTGTCTACAGTTTAATGAGGATAGGAGCAGTCTTTCCCAAGATGACTTACAATAATTATGTACTCTAAGGTTCTGATATATACAGCATCCCATGCATATGTCATAAAGTTTACATTGAATAAGTAGGGAATCACATTAGCAGGAGGTTAATGGAACAAAGGCGTGACTTGATAAATATCAACGAAGAAAATTTAGCAGTTGCGCAAATAATATCAGACTTTTAATGAGAGCCAGAGGATTTTTTCCGAGAATTTATGGCGAAGACATCCAGAAAACTTGAGATTTTAAGACACACACCAAAAAAAATAATGCTTTATAAATAACACGATTATTCCTGAACTCTGGAACTTAAGGTATCTCTCAAACTCCAGTGTATGCATAAACCTCCTTTGCTAATTACATTCAACTTAAGTTTATAAATTTTGCTATGCGGATATAGGACGAGGAAACCTAAAGGGTGAAATAGTTTTGGAAAGTATAGGTAAACGCTGAATTATTAAATAGTTTACGCAGACTTGTTAGAATTAAAATATAACCCCAAATTTCTGATAGCGGTATTTCCCTTCATCAAACGTTTATGTAGGAGGATCTGATAATTTGTAAAGGGAAACAGATAGGAGGATGACGTACGGGCGCCGTGTTTATCTTATTACCTTTAAATAGCAGGCAATTTGCTTTTAGATTTTCATGTCGATAAATCTTTAAGGGTTCGGCACATATTTAGTTTATCATTTTATACTGACAAATTTACATTATAAAGGCAAAATTTCAATCGAATCAAACATATAGCATTTTACTCTACATACCCTTTTTACATTTATGTATAAGGCTTGGTATTTCTTACTAATACTCAATGAAACATGGTAGGTTTGCTATACCTACATTGTTTATTATCATTAGTTAATACAATTCTATACGAATTTGGTAAAAATGCAAGAAAGTAATTGTGTTCCTGTGGCTGCTTTCGAAGAAGCTCAAGAAGCAATTTTCCATTTATTGCCAGCTAAATCCAGGGAACATTACGCAAAAGTGTTCGATGAATTTAACGAATGGAGGAAAAAGAGGAGAGTAATGGCAATAAATGAAGAAGTCATGCTATCGTATTTTTTAAATTTGAAGAAAAAATATGCAATTTCATCTAAGTATTCGATGTTAAAGGCTACTAAAAGGGTTTACAAAAATATAGATATTGGAAAATATAACAAGCTTACTGCTTATTTGAAGAGTGAATCGAGAGGATGCAAAGCAAAAAAGCTGCAGTATTGGAAAGAACATGTTGAAAGAATTTTTGACTGGAGTTTCCGATAAAGAATATTTAATTATTAAGGTAATATCTCTTTGCCTTTTACATGTTGTTAGGTATATAGTGAACTTTGAATTATTTTAGGTTGCACTAATAATGGAGGTTTCTGGTGTTTGTCGATGCTGCGAAGTGACAAATTTGAGAATTAATGACGTACAGGACGTTTCAATACTTAACACCAAGACGGGCATTTCAAGAAAATTTACTATTATTATAGAAGAAGGATTTCGCGTGAATGCTGTTGAAATATGCCGAAAATATATTTCTCTGCGCCCAATTCGCCCAACAAAAGACAGATTCTTTTTAAGATACATCAATCAAAAATGTACTTTTCAGCCTGTTGCAATCAACACATTGACGAATAGTTGCTGCATTCCTGAATATCGCAAATCCAGGAGCATATACTGGCCATTGTATGAGGCGCCCTTCAACAACTTTATTCGCCAATAAAGGTACTGATCTTACAATCATCAAACGGCATGGTGGATGGAAGAAAGTAAATGTTAATAAGTAAATAAATTAAATTTGATTTATTATAGGTTTATTATTTTTTCATTATTTCATTATAAGGCTTAAATTTTGAGTCTACGTAGAAAAATGTAATATCAATTCGTATCTTTTATACATGAGTAATATAGAATAAACCTCAATTATTATTAAAACAGCTGTTATGCTTATTTCAAATTTACGTTTTTCGAATTACGTAAATAAAAAACAACGTTATTTCATTAAACATTGTTTACAACCGCTTATTGAAAGGACAACTTGCATTGTAATTTACGCAGGTAGAACAAATCGTCAGTAATTGTCTACTAATACAGTATGATTAATGACTTTATACTTAAAGGAAATCTTTATAATAGAAACAAAAACAATGCAAATAACACTGACGTAAAAACGAAGGTGTAAGTAATACAAACAACTGATTTATGTCACACAGAGTTCATTGCGATTGTTGACTACTGACATTCAGTGTTATGATTCATAGTACAAAAGATTGTAAATAAAGGATTAGCAAGAAAAACAAGAATCCGGATTGAATATAAAAATAATTGAAGGAAAACTGGTTTGAATGCAAAAAAAATAAATTAATGACGATCGACACATACTCGTACGTGTTCTGTTTGATTTGAACAAGCTTCTAATTATTACATGTTTGTCTCTTGAGTCACCTCACTGCTGAAAGGTTTATGGATAATCCACAATAATATGCTTGCTATCGAATATGTTATTTTTTTCTTGACTGAGTGAATGAATATAATAGATGTGAAATCGAAGTAGAAAAATTAAAAAGCAGTGCTAACGACAATCTATTTGAACCACAAATATGAATAACTTACCATTTGACCTTTGATCCCTAAATCCTGGGTTACCGTAGGTGGTAGGTTCAGCTTGTACTGATACAGTGGTGGGATCTCCCCCTTCCCTCCTAGCGAAGAACATGTCATATAGCGACATGACGAATAACGTTGAGTTTAAAATTATTAGGAGGATCTGAAGCAAAAAAGGATGTGTTCAAATAGATAATAATCAGAAAAATCAAAATAAAATAAATCAGCAATATTGAGCCAATCAACCAAATTATTAATTATGAATCTTTTCAATATCATTCATAATATATACAATATATTTACTGTTGTCATTTTACATTATAGAATCCCTGAAAATTATTGAGCTGAAATAAGTAATGTTAAAATTAAGTCAATTATTTCGGTGAAATATTATTTACAATGAATAAAAGGGATAGAGCTACACAAGCGATGCAATAAAATTAGAATAATTTAATGAAAATACAATACATATTGTTACGCAATATAATTGTACATGTTGCTATTAACCTTGATTTGTTTGAGGTAATATCGATAAATTTATAAAGTTTCAAATGACGTATTATAGTACACGGTACAAAATTAGTTTGACGTCAGTACCGAATATTAATAATAATATGTACATAACTACAGTCCTGTATTTAATGTGCCACATTAAATGGAAGAAAAAATATAAAACTATTCGATGTGCCAAGTGAATAAAAATAAGTACAGCAATAGTAAGTTGTGGTACTACTGACATCGAATGGAAGTATCTATAAAAATATTAGCTCTAATTATTCTCACTGTTAAAAATTATTGAAAATGAATAAATAAATGTGCGTTTAAGTGTGTACAATATGTACATCTCATTTTTAAACGTTCTGTACAATTGTAGAAAGGTATATATTCTTGAAAAATAAAGTACACAATAAGTTTTGTAATATAGAGGTTACTAATAATAACTTTCTGTGTCCTTATCTTATTTCAAAAGTATGAAGTTGTCGACAATCGTGCTTTCTTTGGTAATTTCTTCAGCGATGCTGTTAGAAAAGGTTCCTTTCAATTTGCGCTAGCAATATCAAAGTTTGTAGTGGTTTCAAAGTGGAATTTACTTGTGAGTTAACTGTTCCTTGAATGATTACTTACAAAACAAATACGGTCAGTAAGTTTCTGACATTAGCTCGTATAAGACTAGTGAAATAATCCTGACACTCTTATTAGATGTTTGTGGAAAGGTTTTTGCGGATATTTTGCTATTAGAACTTTAGTCATTCGTTAAAGATAATATATAACAAACAGTTTTGCTCTGACTTTATCAGAGTTCAGTAGTTGTGTTTTTCTCTTTGATAATGTAACATTTTCTACCTAAAACTACAGTTTGTTAAAGTTCAGAGTAATTCAGGGAAGTAATAAAAACATTGCAAATAAGCAAAGAAAATGAGTTAAATATACAGGTGTTCTATAGAGGGAACTAGGTACAAATACAATTAAAATCTGACTTTAGCAATAGAGGATGCTACAAAGAAGTAGGTCAAAAACGACTTGACATATCATTTGAGTGCAAATAATGAAACTTTCCTTATACCACTTTTCATTTGGGCGCATTTGTAACTTTTCAAGTTACAGGATTGTTATTTTATATATTTCCATGAAATCTCAAGAAAATTTCATGAAACATAAAACTAGTTTTCTCTATATAGAAAAATATAAAAGAAAAGTGGGGTAGAA
Organism: Anoplophora glabripennis; assembly: GCF_000390285.2. Taxonomy (NCBI): domain Eukaryota; kingdom Metazoa; phylum Arthropoda; class Insecta; order Coleoptera; family Cerambycidae; genus Anoplophora; species Anoplophora glabripennis. The sequence goes on from NW_019416486.1 coordinate 4,081,692, forward strand.
TATTAATGACCCTGTACATATCTGGTACAAATTTTTAATTCCAATATCAACTATTTGAGGTGTAACATAGAAATGAAGATAACTAAAATCTCAATATTGTTAATTAAATTCTTGAAATTAAGTAAATTAGGAGAAATCTGGACAATATTAAAGGCAGTATATACAAATAAATATTTTTTTAAAAGAATGTCATGCGCCAAATGTACAAAACAAACAAAAAAATTGTCACATATCCAAAGAAGTTATAATATCTCATAAACCAAGACCTAAAGAGTTGAATGGGTTCTCCGTTTGAAGAAAGATGTCTGTGCAAAATTTAAATGGAGTTATCAATTTTTTTTTATTGTAAAATTTACGACATATCTAGATTTTAAAAATGGCATAAAAAAATCCATTATTTCATCTCAATGAATCTACGGTTGAAGGAGTAGTACATATTTCTTTTTCTATAGATATTACCGGAATTATATTAGGAATAATAATGTCAATTTAGAATTCGCATTTAAACATAGGTAGGATTTGTTCCTGTATGTATTTTATACCTATTGTAAACACAAAAGTCTATAACTAATATGAGAAATTGTGTTTTCCGTAGTTATTTATTTAGGGCATAGTTTTAGTTTGTTTCTCTATTTACTAGGCATTTTTTTGCCATAAAACCAATTGCCAAAAGAATCAGTCAAGTGTTATATTCAATCTATAATATATCAATTTTTTTTGTCTACACTCGGAATATCTTTTCTTTTTAAAATAAATTTGACAATTTAAAGTGAATTGTATTATTACTTCTTCTTTTAATATTTTTTATTTGTTTATTTTTTCATTGTGAGATTTTGCATTAGGCAAAAATAGTTCCACAAAAATATACCTTGACTGAATCTTTTGGGTTCATCTGATTAATTTTTAAATATTTCCAAAATACTAAATAACCAATAAACAGAGAAAAATAAAAATTTTAAATCATGTTCAAGGATTATAAAGTAAATGTTTAATAGATAAAATATTTTCATACAATAACTTGTCTGTGAAAAATGTGCATACGAAATGTTACATCAAATATTTTCTTACTTTCAAGTAAGTATTTATTAAGTATTAGTGACACTATCCATGAATATCAACAGTAGTGAATTAATAAATAATAAATGTAAACATGTCAGTCGATGTTCAAGACATATTTGTTATTGATGTATTCATGTTTCTGATCCATTTATTGAGCAACCTGGAGGATATGCGCTCATGATACTGACCTGAATATAAAATGCAGGCCCTCGGGTTATTTCGTAGCCATTGTTTTCCCTGTCGTCGATCTGCAAGGCGAAGAGACCCGCTGCTGCAATCGCCAACAACGCTAAAAAATAATATAATAAATGGGGTGTGTTAAAATTTTGAAAGTATTTCAAAATATTTTTTTTTTTCTTATAACAATTAAAATATGTACAATATTTGGCAATTGCCTGTACATGAGCGAGTCTTTCATATATAAAAAAATTTCCTTATAGAAAGGTTTCTATGTGTTTCTATGCGTTCCCGAAAAATTTGTAAAAACGATTATTATAGAACTAATAATTTCTAATTAAAAGTATAAATCTGCTGAATTCTTATATCAGTCAGTAGCGTAGATTCCGGAAGTTTCTATCACTAAGAACCCTCGAAATTCGACACTATGGTTGTTTAAGAAAACAGACATGTTCTATTTTTTTCGAAAAATGGGCAATTTTCAAACTTTACCATGCACTTCAATAAACCTAAAATAACCCTAAAACTTCTCGTTCCCCTGAAAAAAGTATTTCGGACTTTCCATTGTTACTTTGTAAAAATTTGTAAATTGTATTTCTAGAGAAAGAACAAAGATCCTTTGAACTTTTTTGTGAAATGAGTGGTGTTGGTGTTACTTTAAGTTTATTGAAATGTGTGGCAACTATATTGCAAGTTAAAAAAATTAAAAATTAGTCATTTAAGGTACGACATTTTTAGTTTGTTTTCACTAACATACGGCAGGGTGGGTGAGGGAACACCATGTCGCCGCGCCGGCGCCGCTAGGTATAACAAATAAAACCGGAATCGGCAATCTAATGACCATAAAGCCATAAAGTCGTAACTGCAATTATCCCCAATTTCAAGTACAGGGTTACTAATACTCCACGACATCAGTTTTATCATTTTGTTAAGAAAAAAAGACGAATTTGTTATTATTATAGGCTATATACCTCAAAATGTGAATGTCGTATCTACAATGTCCATGCCTTTGTTAGAAATAAAGTCGTATCTGAAAATGTTAGAATAAAAAGTCGTATATGTAATATTTATCACACAGATACGACCAATTCGTCTAACAACTGTACAACAGCGTCATCTACAAAATAATATCTACCACCTGTCAGATTCACTTTGTAACTAGCTAGCAGATAAACAATGATTTGCTGTGTTAATTATTCAGTTTTTAATTAGTCTCGTTGTTCCTAGACTGTTAAAGTGTGAGGTAGTAATATTTATTATATCCCCGGAATTGTTTATTTAGTAAGTAATTACATTTTTTGTTCCTGTTAATCTAATTATGCATATTGTCAAACATAACATAAAATTTAAAAAACATGGTAAATGGTCAGTATCTTTTTTTTCTCGTTACAGTTAAGAATTTCCAACAATTTCCAATATGAGTAAACGGGGTAAAGTTATGGTTGCTCTTGCTCTGAACAAGCAATTTGCTGCGAAAATCGATTTTTTTTTAAAGTTGAATTATTCAAAAAGGCAGCGAGAGGATGACAGTAGTAGCAGCGAATATGAGCCAGATATGGAAGAAATGGATAGGGCTAGTGATAGTAGTAGTAGTAGTAGTAGTAATTGTAACAGTTTTAAAGATATTGCAAATGTAAAAACAAAAATAAAGGTCATAAACAACGCATCATTATACAAAGAAGGGGAGGTTTTTGTAGAAAGTGTAAATGTAGTAAACAGTATCATAAGTGATATTTTAAAAAATGTGTGGGTGGATTTAAGTGCCAGAAACAATAAAAATGGAGAAAAAATCCAAGAGTTAACATTTTGAGCAATATTATATTGCGTGTTTCTAATGAACGTTTTTCAGAAGTAGTAAAGGGCATTATGGACGAAATTTTTGAAAATATCTGGTTCTCTGCAAGCAATGACCAATTTACTAAAAAAGGCGAATTACGCAAAAGAAAAAAATACGCTCTAAGTAAATTTGAACGGAATCAAATTAAAATCAAGACCAGCAAGAGTAAATATCAAATCAAAGCATCTTGCACAAATTATAAGAAACAAAGTCAGTTAAAAATTGATAGTAATAGGCAAATAACAATTAATGAACAATTGAAATTTATTGTAGATACTACTTTTCTCATAGTTTCAATTTCCATCATTATTAACAGAAAATGTCGTATGTGTCAAATATCATACTCTGGCTGTATGCACAACAAAATAAAGTGAAAAAACTAAATCTGCAAGTAAAAATTAGTAGTATGTAATAAAAATATCTTTTCTGAATGTAATAGTCTTCACGGCAAATTAGACTAGAGAAAATGCTAATTATCTCAAAATCAACTATTTGACAGTTACGACTTTATGACTTAACAGGGCAGAGTAGGTAGGTAAGTAGTTTTTGTTTTTTCTTTAGCGACAAAATTTTTCCTGTGTCTTAAAAAGTAAATACATAGGTATATAATTAATAGCATAAACCAAGGCAGTGTTTCTCAAATCCCCGAAACGTATTCATCAATTCCACCAACAGTGTCCTGGCGTTCCAGAACCTCCACAACCCATTCTTACACGATGGGGGACGTGGTTAGAGGCATCATTTCATTATTTTAAAAATTTTCACAAAATAAAATCCGTAATTTTACAATTCGATGCCAAAGAATCCGCTGCTATTCGGAAGAGCTAAATAAAATTTCAAGATAGGCGGATTGAAACACAGTTCCAATTGCGGATGCTATAAAAAAAAACTTACGAAAATACTGCATTATAGTTAAATGAATCACTGTAAATAGTAGATGACATACAAACAGTGCTATATGCCTTAAGTGTCGAGAAAAGTGTTTACGTCAGAGAAGGTTTGACAATGTGTTAAGAAAAAATCCAGATTTCTCCAGATTAAGAGACCTTCATAGCAATGGCTCTCCCATGGATTCATTAACTGCTTTTAGAGATTACTTCAAATATGCACCTATAATGTTATTAGATGTCGAACAATCGTTTTCGTTATATCAGAATATTTTTTCTCCGTTGCGGACATCGCTTAAAGAATCTACTGCGGAGACATATGCAATGTTCCAGATATTTGCCGGAGCTGATCCAGATTTTTAATATGGAACAGGGTAAGCATTCCACAATATTATAAAATTATTTATTATAAACGCATTAGGTAATCCATGCGCGGACGCCCCTGCTCTCAAATTGAAATGTCGTGCATTTCATTAGTTTGTTCTTGGGAAAAAATTGAACAAACCTTTTTATTTAACCTATCTCATTTCTAACCCAAAATATTCTTTGAAAGAAACAATGAGAGAAATCATTTAAAAACCACTAACTGGAGTACCGTGCATATAAATAATTTAGATTAATTTAAGGATCTCTAATTTCAAAAATACCTACTTTAATTTTTGTTTTTAGATATCAGGCTTTAGCCATCATGAAAGTATTGATCGCCAATTAGAAATTAACTGTTCTATTCAAAGATATATTCGAGTAACCGACTGTATATTGGTCAAAAACAAGAAAAAAATATTAAAGAAAGCAGAGTTAAGAACTCAATTTTATATTTTTAAGATTCTGTGTTTGTTAACTGAAATATCTAATATCAATGCCAAAAAAGGTTGAAATAATGTTTAAATAAGTGTCCTTGAATGCTTTTAGCTTCTTTCATACTTCTGATAATTCTGAAACACCTACATTAGCATATTTACTTTTTGTTTTGCGGCACTGCAACATTTGCCCTATCTGTAGTCCCCTCATGTTAAGCTTTATACACAGTATAAATAATTCAAAACAACGATCGATAACACAAAATAGGGGTCATGTTTGGACATCGACTCCTTTTTTCATTAACAGTCAATTTATTCCTTGAATTGACGGATCGTTTTCCCCCTTTGATTTTAAATTTACTGCCGATAATGTCAACATTTTTTAATGTCACCGGTTACAAATTTAGTACGTTATTTTTTTTATTTTCTAAAATTCTGTAGACATACCCATACAAGCAAACATTTGTTAAACATATTTACTTAAATTTCAAACCTGGTGGTGATGTCTATGAAGTACAGTTAGTTATAAGGTATTAGATTTAATAACAGATTATGTAAACAAGCAAACTTCAAGAAGCTTACATCCCAAATCGTCACTGGAGGAAATGCTAGCTAGTGACATCTAGGAGATGGTCAACAACTAACACCACTGACGTATTTAGTACCCTCAAAAACTTGTTGCAGCAGATTTCACTGAAATAAATTGTATTTTGGAAAAACAAACACATGGGAATATTTGGTTAAAAAAAATCATTTTTGATACTTCTTATCTCAAAAATAAAAGACGATTGGGCCATACTCCATAGGAAAAAACCCTCTTATCTGGATCTGATTCTTTTAATACTATACTTTTATTAGGCAAAAGAACATTAATTAAAAACCAACACTTAACTGTTCCTGTTTGGGGGTATGGTTTACTTAATTACTTATACTTGAAAAATAGAGACAGATATACATTAATATGAACCCTTTTTGATAAACTACAAAGCATTTAAGATTAACGCTGTTCTTCCTAAAGATCTGCCCCGTGCTGCATACAATTGCGGGTATAAAACCTCATATTTTCTAGTATCTATTTGCTCGTACATTGCCGGATATTGCTGTGCAGAATATAGCGTGTATTCAGAGAGACATTCTGGTCCGTTGGGTGCAGACAATTTGTATAGGTGCTCCTTGTACCGTTTTATGTATCTACGAGTGTTTTGCGTTTATAAAATGAATGCCAGACAGATACGTGGATACAGGAACTTGTACATTGTAGCACAATAGCCATTTGGCCGTCACAGACAGGCTAAAATTAGGGGGATATCTCATTTAAACTGCTGAGCATCGGTTAAGATCGCATTTGTGTACCTAAACTTTTGTTATCAAACCTAATAGAAAATTAAATTATGTATGACATTTTTACTTCCACATGTTACAATTTTTGTTTATTAAACTCTGTTTTTTCTTGTTCTTAGAAAAAGAATCTTGCAATTCCTTTACTGAAAGTAAAAAATCCAACTAATCTAAACAATCCTGTACATCTTTGTAGCTTATACTTCATGGAGGAGGCACCGCGTGTTAAAAAGCGCAGACGCTGCAGGGAGAGAGAGCGACAGTTTAGGTTCTCTCTCTTTCTCATTGTTGAGGCCCTTCGCCCGAGCGTTAGCCAATCATGTGCCTGCGCGAGGGAGAAAGATGTCTCTCAAACTGTCTCTCTTCTTTCCCTGTGTCGCCGTAAGCTTGCTTACTCCATGTGTACGCTCAATTTGATTTTAATGAGACACACTTGCTCCTCTCTTGAGTTTACTAATGACATATTTTTGGCTCTTGCTTAAAGGACATTATTACTTTATTAGCAATTTTAAACCATGACATTTCATTTGCTGCCATGCAAATTTTCTGTAACTATCTCATAATCGAGAACAAGTTGCACTTTACAAGACCATTACATCTTGAGTGGTAAGTACCAATAAGGGCATCCCACAAGGTTCCATTTTAGTGCCCTTATTGTTTATTATTTATACATCCAATTTTCCTTTCAATTTTACATCTTGTATGTGGTATTGCTTTGCTGATGATATCGAAGCTTTTTTGTATTTTACCCTGATGAAAGTGAACAAGCAGTATCAGTAACTAATTACGACTTAAAGAATTTTGGGTCATTCCATGTCAACGCTCCCAGTCGACCATATCCAATCTTCATGAAATTTTGCACAGAAATAGCCTTTGGTTTTAATTTCCATCATCCTGCACTGTGTGCGAGGAGTAACATTGAAAACATGAGCTATTTCTCTATTTAGAAGGCTGGGGTACAAAATGAAAAACAATAAATTTGATAGAAGAAACAACGGTCTTTCAAATGAAACAAAAAAGAAAATAATTAAAGATGAACCACATTCCAATTTTTGCTGCTGAAGATAGGGTAAAATTTGCATATTTTTTTTGGCATTTTTGCCATCCTCTGCTTTCAGAAGCACAACTCCTGAATTTTTGAAATTAAGCACACATAGAGACATTAATATAGACTACCCTTGGGCAAATTATTGCCTGATTGCAGGATCTTAAGTTATTTGTGCTTAAATTATGGTCATTATTTCAGAAACTGACTTTTTTGCTCAATTTTGACACCAATTTGCAATTTAGGTTTGACTACAATTGCCTTTTGGAATCCGAAAGGCAGCGGTATCCAGGAAATCTTTTCACTGGGTATGTATGCCGCAGTCTTCCAGGCGAGGTTTTTGCTATTTTAATGGTAGCAAGCAAGGGGGAGGTAAGGAATTGTGTATAGGAGAAGATTTTTATTTGCTCTGACAGTCAGGCCGCGCTCAGAGCGATTAGCTCCCCGAGCTAATATCTCTCAGCCCATATCTCTGGAATGCCCATATCCAGGAATGTGGAGACGCTCTTGAGTCATTGGCCAGACAAAGAGAGGTAGAGCTGGTTTGGGTCCCAGGTCCCAGGCCATATGGGTATCCCTGGTAACGAGAGGACTGATCAATTAGCTCGTCTCGGATCTAGGCGACCTGGCCAGAGACCTGAACCAATCTTAGGAATTACACGAGGCTGCATCAATGGGGCCCTCAATAAATGGACCTATCAAACTTTAGGTCAGGATTGGAGGAGAAATAGAGGGTGTAGGCAGGTCCATAGTTTTATCCATGGACCTAACAAACTCAAGACGAGATGGCTGCTGAGCCTTAGTCGAAGAGCCCTAAACCAAATGGTAGGGGTTCTGACAGGTCACTATAGACTTAGGAGGCATTTAAGTTTAATAGGAATTGAGGAGGACCCTCTATGCTCGAAATGTGGAGAAGGGGAGGACACCCTTTTCTGTCTTCTGGGACATTATGCAGCCTTTGGGAGAATAAGACATAAAGTCCTTGGTACTGAAGAGCTGCAAGGGGTTGAGGTTAGAGACCTTCCATGGAACAAAATCCTGGCATTCATCGGAGCGTCGGGTAGGTTCGAGGAGGGTCAGAGGTGATGGGACGGCGGGGTAGGCAAAAAGGGCCCACTTGTGGCCAAATTGCCAGGCTGAGGCCGCCCCTTTTCACTACTACTACAATTGCCTTTTTATTTGCAGGACTGGATTTGGCACAAAAACTTGTCCTAGTCAGCTAAATATCATCCTTCTTCGTTGATCCAAACTGGAAAAACAAGCAATCAAAGTTAAGGGATTTTGAAGCACGCGCGTGTTCGTTGCAAGATGGCCCTGTAAACCAAAGCCTATAACTTGTGAGCAAAAACATATTAGAGTCTAATATTTTACTCAATTTAGTTTAGGACGAAGAGCTATTTCTATGCAAAATTTCATGAAGATATAGCGTTTGTTGGGACAGTTGAAATGGAATCACCCTTTTGCAGAATTTGCTCAGGACATTTCTTACAAATAAATATCATTGAACCTATGGTTATTATTTTTGGCAATAAAAAAAGAGATAATTATTTCACAGGCCAATTTTTTACACTGGAAACTGTCACTTTTGAAACGATCGCAGATAAAATAACTAATGGAAGACAGAATTAAAATAATGAATTATTCTCACCTGCTAGTAGGCCTATTCCGACTTTTGATATAACGACTACACTGTACTTCAACATGACTTTTTCTTTAGAACTTAGCATTGCCAGTTGAAGTACGCTGAGAAAACAAAAAACTCCAAGGACCGCTACTCCTATAGATGCTACCAGTCCTGCTACCCAAACCGCAACTGAAAAAAAAACATATACATATTTATATCATTATCTACTTTTCTTATTTCAGCCAATTGTGGAAACGTGAAATAACACTAATTTCAGTTTATTTCTTCTGGTGTTAAAACAATCAGATTCCGTCTTGTATACTATATTTCTTTAATTGAGTATATGATTGAAATTTACTTATTGAAGCCAGTTTTTGATCATCGATAATTTCATTAAATACATCAAATACTTGTTATATTCACATATCAAGATCTTGTCTTGGATATATGAGTGCATGACTATAAATAATTTTTATAGTTTTATCATTGAAGTATACAGATTAAAACAATATTCTTCAAACTTATTTTTTTTTTTAATTTATGCCATTTTCATTTCAAGTCTGGGAAATATTTGTTTCCTTAATGTCACATCAAAGAAAGCGGGGTAGGTTATTCAAACACTAAGTTAGTTTTCATTTTACTAGGGCGATCTTAAAATAAAAATTATAAATAACTTTTAGAAGTTAAAAAGTGAATATTGTTTTGTAAATACGAACGAAGGAAAATATCTTCCATATGTTTCATTAGAAAATGTAGTTTTAAATGGTCACCCAATAAAATATATAAACAGCTAAATTAGTATTATTCTTGATACATTGTAAATGAAAATTTTTTTTATTAATGCCAGATTTTCTTTAATAATGGATAAGTTAAATAAACGTATACCTAGAAACAAAATGTATTGAACTTTGACTGCCAGAAGCTTTTAGAAAACCGTATAACATTTCAGGTTGATTGAACTCAAGTTAAAACCATTAGAATCAAGTTACCCTTCACTTCTTGAGAGGCTTTTCTATAAAAAAGATTGGACTGAAGGCACTACAGGGTGATTTATAATAGAAGTGGAACTAGAATAAATACTTTATACAAATTTTTGAAATTTGTGGGTAAAACAGTTAAAAAAAATAAGATGTTCAGCCTGAATATAAAATATTGATTTCATGTGATTATTAATTTGAATAAGTGTATTTGCGATTTTACAACCGGCAGTTTCAGTGAAACCTCTTCATTCGTAGTTTAATCGAAAATAGCTACAGACAAAATTAATTTTCGTTCAAATCATGTACTGATATATCCTTCAAGACACTATTGATCCTTTCTTTTCATATAAACTTTTCTGTAAAAGGCAGGATTGTAAGCACCTTTCTTACGATGAATTTTAAAGTAAAATATTATAGCGCGATTTTATTAGACGTTCATACAAAAGAGAAAATTTGTTCAAAAAGTATGCTAGCAAAGTAAAAGATATCTAAACATATTTAAAGACAATACAGACAGATTTTTTTACTGCACACTTATATCTACAAAGCATCTTTAAGGAGAGAAAACTTCAGACAAATTATTTACAATGCGACATCGAGGAATACGAGACGTAAATGTGCTCAGAAATTGTAAGGCGTATTACGTGACTGTATACTTTTTTATAAATTTCCTCACATATTTGGATGAGATGAGCGTTGCATCTGGAATACATTGATACAAAAATTGTTAAACTACATTCAAAAGAGGACGTTATTCTTGCGATACGTAATATAGTGATATAGTAATATTGTGTTAGTAATAGCCATGTAACATTCTTTTATTATTACAACAAACAAATGTTCTACCATTACCTCGCGTATTTTTACTTTATAATAAAGGTAATTAAAATAAATTTCAATTTTTTTTATTTTATCAAATAAAAACAAGTTCTTCGATATCGGAAATCTAGATATGCCAAATACATCTAACCACACAGAATAAAAACAACCCAACTGACGTCACGCACCACCAATGTTAGTCTAGTATTTGCTGCAGCAGAAGAATATCTGGTGCACGCCAAACGCAGAAGAAGAATAACCTAAAACTGTTCAATATAGACTGTTCTGGAAGAATGCGGCACATACAATTTTATACGAAGAATTTACAAACGGCTCGTACTTCTCTATGTGCTGACTGCGAAAAATGGCGAGCCGGATTAAAGAATGAAATCACTGGGATCCGACATCTAGTAGTAAATAATTATTCAAAATAAAAAGTAAAAATGATATGTCTGAATAAAATGAATACAAAAACATATACTTCATATAATGAAATTATTCAAAAATGTAGTTATTGAAAGAAATATGGTATATTTTTGTTGTCTAACACTACTCTTAACAAAGTCCAACACCTAAAAAATAGCTGTTACACGAAGATCTTTTCGTTTTCACATTTTACTTGTTGGATTGTTTCATCACGTAGCCTCCTTGTAAATGGAAGTAAATAAACAAAGGAACTTCCGGAGGTTTCATTTTAACTTGCACACCATTTCTTACTTGTGATAGATGGAGTTGCCATATTTGGTAGCTGTTATAAACAACGCAATTAATAAAGATGCATTCCTTTAGGCAACGCTTAGAATTAATAAAAGTTCAATAGAAAAATGGTGAAAATTCCACGGAGAAAGTTCGAAAAATCTGTATCAGTTTTGGTTGCAGAAATGCGCCTTCTTGTACAGCAATTGTGATTTTAGTGATTAAATTTGAACGCATAGGGCAGATTACTGATGTTAAGAACTCAACTCAAAAATATTGCTATTATGTCTATAAGTGAAAATATGGTCCATCCATTGAAAAACTCTGGCAACAATGCAGCATGCACCATATTTTGCACAAAGATCCAGGTCCAACGCTGCAGAGATGTTAAAAATGCAAGAGGTTGACACTGGCTTTTTCAAGAAAATCATTTTTAGCGAATAGACCCATTTTAGTGTTCCGAAAACCCAAGAGTGATTGTCAGACAACCTCTCCATCCACAACAAGTGACAGTTTTGTGCGAAATCTGGTTGACTTTTTGGGCCTACGATTGAAATACTGAACACGGAAAATGTTTAATTTCATCAGAATAGGGCTATTTGCCATATAAGTCGTGAAACCATAGTCACATTACGTGTGCTGTTTCCTGTCCGTGTCATTTTGCGTCACGGAGATATCGATTAGCAGCTTAGATAATATATTTATTTCATAGATTTCTTTCTGAGGGAGAAAGGACAAAGACAAAGGAAAAGGACAAGGACAAGGACAAGGACAAGGACAAGGACAAGTACAAAAAAGGACAAAGTGTACGCTAATGCTTCAGGAACAATTGAAGCGCTCAAACTCAATATTCGAACTAGCGATATAGGCCTGATTATGTGGAAAAGTAATGGAAAATTTCTTATAAAGAATTGGAATTTGCAATAGAAGTAGAGGCGGCTATTTGGAAGATATTGTCTTTTATATTCAACCTCATGATCTATATTTTGTGTTGGAATAAAAATATCACTATGAAAAATAAAAATTACTTGCTTTCTTATACATTTGAAGCTTCTTAATAGAAGACCCGTCTAATCTAGCTGCTCTGTGTTGTCTAATTTATTTGACCTTCATTTGGTTATAATTTTCATATTCATTACTTTTTTTTGTAATAGTTTAAGTAATAGAATTAAGAAATAAGTAACTCATTTTGCAACTGGAAAAGTATATTTTCTTGTCAACTAAACTGTGAAGTTCAAGCTTTCGTGCAAGTTATCAATGGTTGAATAATTTTAGGACTTATAAGTCAAAATTCCAGGTAATTCTGTACGCTCGTCTCGGAGTTGGTTTTTGCCCAAAGCCGTAGTGCTTTTTCAGTGTCCAATTTTTTAAAATCTGACAAAAAATTGTTAGCGAATTTTCAATTTAAAATTTGACTACGCCACTGGATTCTGCATCTCAGTGTGGTTTATACCAAACTTCGTGAAAAAATATTCACTGTTCATTCTAAAATAATGGGATAATAAATAAATTTAATAAACCAATAAAACGCTCACTAATATGTGTTTTTATTAAACTGACAGTTTCAGATCAAAAAATTAAAAATTAAAATTTAAGATTATGGTTCAATTTCTGTCTATGTGTTTACTCTTTTATTTCCATTATTTCTATGTTTTTTTGTTAGTCGTAATTATAACTGGTTCATCCATTAAAATTAAAAATTATTGTTTAATTTGGAATTGCACATTGAAGAAGAATATATTAGTGAATAGTGTATTTACATTGTGAGGGTACAAAATTCAGTCGTGTAGCCACATTTTAAATAAAAAAATCGCTAACCCATTTTTGTGAAATTTGTAAACTGAAAAAAAAATAAATGTAGGCTATGATAACTGTAAATAAATTTATATCATATGTATATTCATAGACCTTTTTAAAATCAATTTAAATAAAAAACTAATTGAATCGCAACAATGAAGCACAAATTATGTGGAGCAATCTGTCTCTGCTGTATGTAGTACTTATTGTGAAAATCATCTTTTTAGCTTCGAATTTACGTTGACGTTGGTTGACATAATTAAATTTATAGACACGTAAAAAATATTATCGGATAAAAAAATTCCAAAAGTAGACGCATTTAATGAAATATTTAGGTTGACGCGGTATTTGTTCAAGAAACCGTTTGTATGTTTTTAACGATTTCAACTCAAGGTCCTGAAATTCGGCGTTCGCCCTTGTTTGCTGTTTCAGAAGCTCAAGATTAACATGTTATTCTAGAAACTAAATTAGTTAAAGCCATATGTGAGGATGTGAGATACAGCTCTCGTATCCTTAGATTTAGTAACACCACAGGTTTTATTCTGTATTTGAAATTGATTTATCCGAACTTTCACGTTAGATGTTTTGTTTGACCTACATATCAGGATTCTGTTACATACGAGTATGTATACCTAGAAGAAAATTCTCGGTTAGGTGGATAATAAGAAAATTCAGACAAGCTTGTAGGAATATTATCTAAAGTTATTTATTCGTGGCATAATTTTAGTTTTTTCTTTATTTGGGCAATTTGCCACCTGTGAAAAATAAAAAAATAATTGATTCTCATTTAAAAAAAAGATCAATTTCAGTATAGGATTTTTGACTAAGTAAATATAGTTTTAAAAAGTAACTCTTAACTGATCATTCTGGTGCACGAGTTTGTTTAATTAATTGTATTATTTGTTTCAAATGTGGTAAAATACTCAAATAAACAGACAGAAAGCTTATAGGCCTGTTAATATCTAGACGTACAATTATTATACTTTTTACTTGTGTTGAATTAGCAGTAGTAGTATATAGGGTGTCTTTGGATAAGAGAAACACTCTAGTGGGAAATAGATAATACTAGTGTTCAAATATGGGTTTCTGGAATTTGCTCCGCTTGTTTTTTAAATTGTGCTATGATTTCAAATCTGTAAAATCTAGTAAGCTCTAGAAATTCTAGAAATATGTTTTTTCAGTGGTAAATTTCCCTTTCTCCAACTGAGTTTCTCAGAATAAAAACAAACACAAAATGTCAATCCTCTACGCTTTCATTGATTTCAGACCACACTGATTTGTATGAAAATAATATTCTGTTTCTATTAAAAGAAAATTGTCTGTAAAAATAGGTATAAGATACATCACTTGCATTGAAATTTGTAAGCTGTTGTATTTATATGTTTATATCTTAAAAATTATGAATTGGAATTTGTAAATAATTATGAATTTGGGGGCTTGATGTATTTAGAAACTATTTAACTTCAGGGAAGCATTTAAAAAGTTACTACTTGACTTGATTTAAGCAATTTGGAAGATGTCATAATACAGTATTACTTCAAAATATGAAAATTCCAATTTTATACCTAAATCAATCCCACCATAATTTATTTGATTAAATTAGCAATAGATATAAAATAAGTAAATAACTATAAAATTGTTTGTTTTACTAAAGCCACCACTTGAAGTTATTTTATGACTGGATATTTGGAAAAAAAGCTTGAAATAATAATTAGAGCTAAAAATACTACGAAGTTCAATTCCTGTAAATCCAAATTTTAAGACACTTTCTCTTATCTTTCTTATTTCCACCTCACTCTAGATTTCGATCAGAAAACTTTATGAAAAAAATTAAATAGTCTTGAATAAGAAGAAGTATTTCAAATATAACTCAATAAAAGCACTTCCTTATTCTTTCAAATAGTTATATTAGACTTGGTGTTCGTGTTAGTTGTGGTTGAGTCAAAGCAGAACAATGACAGCTTCACACACGTTATTCTTCACTTCATTTCTTGTACCAAAATTGCATTTACTTAGGTATACCTAATGGAGACTAATTTCCAGCTGCTTTTGCTTCGATGGAAGTGATGAACAGAGACGGCATTTAGGACAAGAAAATTAGAGTTATTAAAAAAACTGGCGGTATTAACACAAACACAGCTTCACCTAGCGAATGTATAAATGATAAAATATTTAATATTAAATTTATAATATTCGCACCTATATTCTGTTTGTTTATATTATTTAAAACTTGTGAAGAAGAGAGGGCACTTTCCATGTCAAAATTTACTACTACCTACTCTTTAATTTTGTCTAATATTCACCGACTATTTCAGCAAAATAATTGCAAATAAGCTCGGCAGAATGAGATTGCTCCAGTATTTGCTCTCTAAAGTTATTTGTTTTGCAGCATTCATTTTAAGCGTGCCTTGGCTTACTGTTTTCGCTAAACTAACGCACTTGATGGACAGAAACACATTTTTCTTAATAAGAGTTCCATCCTATTTACTCGCTGAAATAACCCTTTGCAATGGATAACATTTACAACCTGCTAAGCGGCTTTTCTATGTTTCCGTAAATTGAATACTAACGTAAGATTAATAGGTCAATAGTGTTGTGCCGTGCTTTCACCATTTTATCCCTAAAATTCTTAATATACAAAAAATCTAAAAGCGCAAGTTTCCGAGACGCTGAAATTGTGTTAAAAACGTTTCACAAAATTATCCAGAACATAGTAGCTTCACAACCTCGTAAACCAAGACTTTTACACTTTTGAAATTATGGCATACGTTTAGGAAACAGCCTGTAAATGTGCTTCTTTTACTTGTATGCATAACTGAACCTGGTATTTTAAAATATGGGCATGGACTTCTCTATCAATTCAAGGCAATATCTCAAGGTGTTCGATTATTCATGATCCGAAACTTTCGCTAAAACTCTTGACTTTTGCGACCCTTTTATGCTTAAGTATGCCTATATAGGCGTAACGTTACAACGGTGAATAATCATACGTGTTTGATCAACGTCATGTCTAAGAATAGTTCCTAAATAATTTTTTATTCAACTGGCCCGAGCGTGAATAGAAACTAAGAATCTTCTGATTTCACTCTGGATATTGCCTTTCTCTAAAGAGATAATCGTCTATTTGTCAAAGATGTTCAATAGAAAATCTTTTATTTTGTGGTAATAAACTGTCATCGTATTTGTCTTATGCATATAATTTCAATATAGAAATTACATAACATTTTAATAGGATGACGTTCGAAACTAATTTAAGAATGTTCATTGCATCTACCATTCCATTTCTTGTTGTTTATCTTTTGTCTTTTCAAGTAAATTCATTTAAATTAACCAGGTAGATGAGAAGATCTCATGCTGGTAATAATTTAACTAATAATTCGTTTTTTAACTCACAAATTTGTTACAAATTTTCTTAACTCTCAAGAGTTGGTATTTTGAGAGTAAGTGTTTCAGCTGATGGCAGTTCGAATCCTCGAAACTGTCTCTAAGACTGGCGATGGCGCCCACATATAAACATTGTGATTGGTAAATGATTGTCTCTGTTTCTTTATTCTGAGCTAACCGAGGATTACATACAATATACAAAAATCCAAATCAACAGGGTTTAACAAAGTTTATGCTAAATTTTAATGAGTGGTATTTTAATATGTCATGATTTTTGGATTTTTATTGTTAATGTTACATTTTATGAAAGAACCTTTAACAAATACGGACATTTTATGCTCTATTGTACCAAGTTTGAAGTATACATTTTAGTTTGTTTTTAATTATAAATTCTCATTCTATTATAACATTGACTAAAAAATGACAGTTAAGGAAACTAATATTAGCGCCAATAGTAGGTATTGAAATATTGGTTCCATCATTTCTTTTAAGGTACCTACTGTATTAGTAACAGAAAAATATACCTAAAAAGTAACATCTATAAAACACAGCCAGCGTCGCTGGAAGATTTGCGTCAAAGAATCTACGAATACCGTCGAATCACTCCGGAAATGCTTCGGAATATGAGCGAACGTTTCGAACAATATCTTTATTCTTGTATGAAAGCAGGCGGTCATCAGTTTGAACATTTAATCAACTAAGTAGTAAGTAACCAACTAAACATAATTTAAATTTTAAAATGTAAATTTTTTTCAGAGTATTGGACGGAATTATAAAATTTAAAGTCCAGCAAATAATATCCCCCTTTAATCTAAAATCGACGGGTCTGTGCATTTTTCTACAATCTTGACGCAGTTCCTGAAAATGGCTGTTTCATTTTCATTTGGCCACCCTGTATGTAGGCGTATTTATAAGAACAATACGAGAAAACGTTAAGATAAATATTGCTTATCTCCAGAGAAAGAATCAAGATTTTTCACGTGTAAAG
>NW_019416487.1:0-2458 GCF_000390285.2 Anoplophora glabripennis
GAAGATAATCTGAAATAAAACAAAAATAAATAAATAAAAGACAAATGTTTGAAATGGCGACACATTTAAATTTTTTAATAAAAATAAGAATTTGGACAAGTAGTTGGAATTTTGTTATATGTAAACAGTAGATATTTAAAAAAAAAATATGAAAAACCCCTCCGCTGAAAGGATATTGATCCTTTTCAAGCGTTATTTTTTTTTAAAATAGTCTTGCCTAACCACAAATCTCACCTGAACACGGCAGTCAAAGTAGACAATACTATACAGGCTGTTACAAATTCACTTCTCACTACAGGGATCTCGGAAACGATAAGAGATACGAACTAGCTTAAATGGGGGCAAAGTTGCGTAATCAGGGGACAAACATTATGCCTCTAAAAAATCAAAACTAACATTAGTTTTCGAAATATTTGAAAAAAACGAAATTTTGGAAATTCGTTTTTGTATAATTTCAGCCTCGTTAGAGGTGATATTGAAAAAATGTTTCGTCTTTCCAGGACCATTATCAACTGAATTTTTTTATATATGGACCTTGAAATTTTATTACATTTTTGCAAGCCTTTATGCCCTTAATACTGTATCGCCTCCACCAGATTAAAACATTTTGTTTCGAAAAATTAATCCTCAATGTAGGTTTTCGTTCCAAATTTATTTACATTTTTTATTCTGATTTCTATGTCTATTGAATTATTCTTTTAATTTTCTTTTAACTCTTCTTCGAAACTTTGACCGGACCCCATTGAATGATATGAACGTTTTCCTAAGGGTTATTGTAAATTTTTTAATTCTTGTTTTTTAGTTTACTTAAGTATAAAATTTTGTCAAAATTCGAAAGGGTAGTGAAGATTATCTTCTTCCTGCGCTGGAATAAAGGGCCTTCGTGATCATCATCGTCTGATACGGCAAGTGACTTTTGGCGACGGTGGAAATTTGGAAAAATTTTCGAAAGTGTAATGAAAATGTGTTTTTCCACCCTACCCTTTCCTTTATGCATAGTAGTCGTCTGCGGTTGTTTGTCCGTGGTTCCTGATAGATTTAGCGGGATCTGCATCTTCTATGGAGCTTTTCGAAAGGTTGTCGATTTTTTTTTCGAAACATGAGTGAATTTCTTTCGGAAACAACAAACATTTCGTCTTCAGTTACAGTAAAAATAACATTGCTGTCCTGGTGCAACAATTAAATTAAAAAAAGTCGAATAAACAGCTTAGTCATCGACTGGAAGATCTGAAGACTGGACGACGCCTTTAAAATTACTAGCAACAAATTGCAACACCCGGTATGCCTCTTACTCGACAAATCGACCGTTCGTCGACTTCCGTGCCGGTTACATAATCGATTGCTCAGGACACAGACGCAGTTGGTTTCAACAACAAATTGCGAAATTACATAATATTTTCTAATCGAGCGCGGCAAAGGACGGCAATGGCCTTGGCTACTTTCAATATAACGCCATTAACTACCGCCGCTCTGTGCTACTCTACGTCCATCTGTAATTTCTGTAGCAGCGGTTAATTAACGGGGCTGCAATTAACGGATGTAAACAAATGAGGCACGAACGGGTTTTTAGGATGCATCTAAATGAACAGTTGAAGGATTGCGAAGTTTTTTCGCTTTGGTTTACAGCGAACAAGTGAATATCTCATTCAGTTGATTTGTTTTAGGTACCATCGAATTTCTTCTACTATACCTCGCTACTTCGTTTCTGTTCTGTATTAGTTATTGCCGATTTGTGGTAAAAGTTTTCCTTGAATCAAACAAATATTGCTGTTTTAAATCGTATCGGTAGTCACTGGTACTTCCCATTAGTCACCAATAGTGTTTTTAAGGACGAAATCGAGCCGGTAAATACAAAGACAAACGCAGTTATTAACAATATTCTTTTTTGTATTTATTTAAACAGTACGCGCCTGAAGTATGGAATAAATTCAGTAAAAACGAAACAATTTTTTTTTGGGAAAAATCCTCCCACATTTTCTCCTCTTCTTTCTGTATATGATGTATACATCTTTGCCAGTTATCTGCAGTTACTCGTTCCGAGGAATTTTTTAACAAAATTAACACGTCACTTAATTTAAACGTCGTATTATTTCGCGCTACATCTCCTTTTACCTGCGCCCAGACTAATTCGATTGGGTTAAGTTCACAGTGATAAGGTGGTAACCGTAGTACCGTTATTTGGCGATTTGTTGCCATTTCATCGATAACATATTTTTTCTGATCTTTATTAAGAATGACAAGTGTCAAAAGTTCCTTTTTCACCATATTTGTTTCAAAAGAAATGTTTTTTCCGGATAACCATTGAATTATATCGGCTTTCCTCCAAGCAGTCGTAGGCGTCCTCTCGGTCTGCCGTGAATGGTAACTGTGGCATTATCCATGACAATTACAGACCCCGGAGGAATAAGATCCAACATCTGTGTAAAATACTCTTCGAAAACATCCGTTCATGTCTTCG
>NW_019416487.1:3015-3907 GCF_000390285.2 Anoplophora glabripennis
TATTTCATCTATAATACAATTTTGGAGTTCTTCTAAATTATGTGGTCTATTAACGTACACTTTGGACTTTAAGTAGCCCCATTAGAAATAGTCCAGGGGTGTAAGATCTGGGAATCTCGCGGGCCATTCCATCGGTCCTCGTCTGCCGATCCACCTCCTAGGAAAACAATTGTCCAGAAAATGTCGAACAGGGCGCGCATAGTGCGGAGGTGCACCGTTTTGCTGAAACCATATGGTGTCATCAGGAATATCAGGGTCATTATCGTTAGGAAAAATTACTGCAAGCGCTGGAACAAGGTCATTTTGTAAAAACTCTAAATATCTTTCTCCTGTAAGGGTTCCTTCAAAGAAGAAAGGCCCTACTATTATGTTGTCAACTATTCCAGCCCACACATTTAATTTTTGTGGGTGCTAGGTATGTGTCTCTACCATCCAATGAGGATTTTCCCGACTCCAATACCTGCAAGTTTTGCGGTTCATTGAAACAAGACGTGGCCTCGTCTGAAAAAAGTATTTGCCGGTGTAAATCTCTATTTACTTGACATAAATCCATCATAATTTACCAAAAGTGTAAACGGTGGTCGGGATTGTCTTAATTGAGTTCCTGCAGAAGTTGAATTTTGTAGGGATGACGTACCGCTGTGGTCTGACTAATTTCATTGTATAATGCAACCAATCGTGAAGTATTATGAGGATTATCTACCATACTTATCAAAATGTTCTGTTTGTGATCTTCACTAACGCTTGGACGTCCAGATTTTGGAATATCTACAACATTGCCAGTTTCTCTAAATTTAGATTCTATCTTACTGACTGTTGATTGGCTGATACGGCGATCTGGATGTTTTTCATTAAATAAATCGCAAACTTCCTGCTGCGTTCTAGTCTTATC
>NW_019416487.1:4477-61104 GCF_000390285.2 Anoplophora glabripennis
CTGTATATGGATATCAGATTAACCTTTTCGTATCTTAATGCCTGTGAGGTTTATAAGTAAAACGTATATTTTTTAATGTCACCAATATAATTTTTGTAGGCATATATGCATATCTACACAATACATGTCCCTGGCAGCCCACACGTCGCCGATGGAATTTGTGTCTCGTTTTAAATTATTTGTTACACGTCAGTCTGTAAAACTGCAGAGAAAGGTGCCATATGATAAAAAAATTGATTATCTCAAGTTAAAATGCACATGTTTCATTTTTATCGCTATAAACATTTGGATTTACGTTGTCGCAACTTATAATAAATTCATCCAGTTATGGACGTTACTTCTTCAAAATTGGAATCCCATAGGGAACTGTACCTGGCCCAATTCTTTTTATCACTTACATAAATAAATTCTTTTAAATCGCATAATAATACACATACTTATCATATGTACTTTTCCTGATGACAGTTCTATACAGGCGCCATATTGTGGGTTTGGGGTTTACACAACATTATGGGTTTATTTTTTTTCTTCTTAGCGCATTTTAATAAAAGCTTGTTTTTAAAATATTTTTTTACTTTTCATATATTAATTCTATTAAATTAAATACTGTATTAAAGAAACTGAAAGGACCAAATATTTTGTCGTCGTAATGAATAAGAATTTGAAGTGGACACATGTTCATGGTTTGATAAACAAAATATGACGTGCATGTAATTCATAAATTTTATCTTATAAGAAATATCTTAACAAGAATTTATACATTTTTTTGTGGAGTGATTAGTTAGATATGACATTATAATTTAAAGAGGATTCTGTGACATCTCGCTAAAACCACTGAATATTATTCTAAATTATATTTTATTTATTTATTTATTTATTTATTTATTTATTTATTTATATTATTTATTTATCCACAATCACCTTATAATCGAACTTTTATACGCACAAAAGGAACTATCTAACACTTTAGATAGTTCCTGGATAAAGTATCACTATACTTTATCCACTAGTAGAATAATGAAAAAATAATAAGCCTATAATAAATCAAATTTAATTTATTTATTTATTAACATTTACATTTATAGTAATAGACATTTCGTTTTGTTTTTGTTGATTCCAACAGGCTGAGACGTACATTTTTGATTGATGTATCTTAAAAAGAAATTTGTCTTGTGTTAGGCGAATTGGACGCAGAGAAATGTATTTTCTGCATAATTCAACAGCATTCACGTAAAGTTCTTCTATAATTGTAAATTTTGTTAAAATGCTCGTCTTCGTGTCAGGTATTGAAACAAATAGGTAACTGCCAACGTCCTATGCGTCACTAATTTTCAAATTTTTCAGTGAATTCGCAACTTCGACAGGCACCAGTAAAAGGTAGAGATATGTTACCTTCATCATTAAACATTCTTTATCGGAAGCCCCAGTAAAAAATTCTTCAATATGTGCTTTTTCCAATAAATAACTATTATTTTATTTTCAATCGGGCAATCTACCTTTCAAAATATCCTAATATTTTGAATGTTAAATGTATGTACTGGGTTTTCTGTTTTAAATCTAAAAGCAAACATTTAATAAATCATTGAAATTAAATAAAAAATTTTATTTTTATTTTTATGACCTGATTTAAAAATATCTAAACTCGGCAAAAAAATTAAAGGACGAGAAAAATTTCCAATTTTTTTTAGTGATTCTCTGAGGGCTGTAACCTCGTGATGATTGTTTCAAGAAAAAAAATAAGCATCTTGAAGATTCTAGTTTTGAAATCTTTAGATGGAAATTTTTTTTCGGCATCAATTTCGGCGCAATCAAAATAATGCAAGGCAAAAATTTTAACTTTTTTTTTCAAAACTGCACATAGGCTCAGAATTTTTTTCTGTATTAATCAATGCCAGAGGGTCATTTAGCCTGATTCATCAGCTTCAACTTGGTTTTCTTCTATTTTGTGTACGATTATTTCTCATTGAGATATCGGCTATTGAGTGAAAATTCACCTTTTTTTTGACCATCGATATATCATGATCTAATGATCTTACAGCTAATGGAAGGTGAGTTTTAGAAAGCTGAATCAATCCTCTTCGAGGGCCTTTTTCCACTCCTTTAATGTTTTTTGCTGAGTGTATTATCTTCCCATATGGAAATAATGTCGATTTAAAAAAAAAGTCAGGTATTTATTTTTTTCAAATTTTATTAGTGCTGGTTTTCATTTTATCTTGAGCTCCTTACATATATTTTTTATTAGGGTACAATAGTTTACCCAAAATAATATTTGCAGATTTTAGTATTATTAATTAATGCTTTAGAATTTAACTAACAATTTCACATATTTTTTGTTTTTTTTTTAATTTTTACTTAATAAAAAATCATTTTCCAAATAAAAAATCTTGTATTGTATTGTATTGTATTGTATTGTGTTTGGCATTGATACAAGCAAAAATTTAAAAAAAGACGGTTCTTTTTTTAATATAAACAAATTGTTCTCTATTCAGTATAAATTTTTTGGCGGCTAATACAATTTCTTTGAAATAATCCTGCTTTGTTAAATATTTACGTTGGAAATATGTATTGTAGTCCAGTCATTATAGACATGAAACAGTCTGTTTCGGGAAAAAAAAAATACTATTACAAGTTTCTCTGCGAAATGTTGTTCGGAAACGTGTTATAAACAAAATATCAAAAAATCAACTCGAGGCTAGTTGGGAAACTTTGTTTAAACAATGGTCAAAATTATGGAAACGTGTTTTTTTGACTCGCGTAAAGAAACTGTTATTCATAGAGAAAAAAGGTTTATACAGAAAAGGTAGGTATTAAATAAATCTGTAAAATAAGACAAGTCCGATTAAATTCCGATAATTTGTTTATGCGCAAGAGCTCAAAANCAGGTATTGAAACAAATAGGTAACTGCCAACGTCCTATGCGTCACTAATTTTCAAATTTGTCAGTCAATTCGCAGCTTCGACAGGCACCAGAAACCCCCATTATTAGTGCAACCTAAAATAATTCAAAGTTCATTATATGTATACCTAATAACATGTAAAAGGTAGAGATATGTTACCTTCATCATTAAACATTCTTTATCGGAAGCCCCAGTCAAAAATTCTTCAATATGTGCTTTTTCCAATAAATAACTATTATTTTATTTTCAGTCGGGCAATGTACCTTTCAAAATATCCTAATATTTGAATGTTAAATGTTTGTACTGGGTTTTCTGTTTTAAATCTAAAAGCAAACATTTAATAAATCATTGAAATGAAATGTAAAATTTAATTTTTATTTTTTTTACCTAATTTAAAAATATCTAAACTCGGCAAAAAAATTAAAGGACGAGAAAAATTTCCAAATTTTTTTTTTCGGCATCAATTTCGGCGCAATCAAAATAATGCAAGGCAAAAATTTTAACTTTTTTTTCAAAACTGCACATAGACTCAGAATTTGTTTCTGTCTTAATCAATGCCAGAGGGTCATTTAGCCTGATTCATCAGCTTCAACTTGGTTTTCTTCTATTTTGTGTACGATTCTCATTGAGATATCGGCTATTGAGTGAAAATTCACCTTTTTTTTGACCATCGATATATAATGATCTAATGATCTTACAGCTAATGGAAGGTGAGTTTTAGAAAGCTGAATCAATCCTCTTCGAGGGCCTTTTTCCGCTCCTTTAATGTTTTTTGCTGAGTGTATTATCTTCCCATATGGAAATAATGTCGATTTAAAAAAAAAAAAATTTCAAATTTTATTAGTGCTGCTTTTAATTTTATCTTGAGCTCCTTACATATATTTTTTATTAGGGTACTATAGTTTACCCAAAATAATATTTGCAGATTTTAGTATTATTAATTAATGCTTTAGAATTTAACTAACAATTTCACATATTTTTTGTTTTTTTTTAAATTTTTACTTAATAAAAAATCATTTTCCAAATAAAAAATCTTGTATTGTATTGTATTGTGTTTGGCATTGAGACAAGCAAAAATTTAAAAAAGACGGTTCATTTTTTAATATAAACAAATTGTTCTCTATTCAGTATAAATTTTTTGGCGGCTAATACAATTTCTTTGAAATAATCCTGCTTTGTTAAATATTTACGTTGGAAATATGTATTGTAGTCCAGTCATTATAGACATGAAACAGTCTGTTTCGGGAAAAAAAAAATACTATTACAAGTTTCTCTGCGGAATATTGTTCGGAAACGTGTTATAAACAAAATATCAAAAAATCAACTCGAGGCTAGTTGGGAAACTTTGTTTAAACAATGGTCAAAATTATGGAAACGTGTTTTTTTGACTCGCGTAAAGAAACTGTTATTCATAGAGAAAAAAGGTTTATACAGAAAAGGTAGGTATTAAATAAGCCTATAAAACGAGACAAGTCCGATATATTCCGATAATTTGTTTATGCACAAGAGCTCAAAAATGATCGAAAATGGAGCTGGAAAAATGAGCCATATCTCGGTTAATAAGCTATTAACATTATTTCAACCCGAGATTTACTAAATAAAAAATTAAATCTCGAGTTGAAATATTGTTAATTTCGTTAATACAATAGCTTCAATGCTCATGAATTTTCGCGCTACCCCAAGTTATAAATAGAATCATCTCGATACGTTTATTATTAACCGAGATATGGCTCATTTTTCCAGCTCCATCGATTTGAAGCCGCTCGATCAGTTTCCTGCGCGCAACCAGACACGTAGCGCGCATGCTCTGCCTCGCTTTTCCCACTCGTCAGCTAGACCGAGTACCTAATAGAACGCATCGCCGCTATCTTTTTTTTCGAAATTAAATAGTTGAATTCACCTTAATGTTAATGTAGGACATGAAAATAGCTCTAATAAATAAATAGCTCTTAATGTATACTCTCTCCAAATTTCGGCTCTTAATATTAATAATAATTAAGGTTACTGCGATTAAATGAAAAGATATATCTCAGCTTCTAATAAACTTTTAATAATTTTTTTTTAATTTAAATAGAAAAATAGTACTAATTAAACTATAGAGGTTACTATTTCATTTTATAATAATTGCCTATCTTAACAATTTAATAAATATTAAATTAATATTATGTTTCAGTCATTTTTAAACAAATTAAATGCGAAAAATTAAATTCTCAGTAAATGCATATGTCATTACAACTATTTAGGTACAAAACCAACTATTGATTGAAATTCTAGAACGCCTGTGAGCTTGGGAAAAATGATTTGAAAATAGCATATTCTTAGATAACAAATTCCGCCAACGCCAAACGAGTGCAAAAAGCCTCAACAATCCTGAATTGCAAGTGTCTGCGATGAAAATTGCATTAATTATTACCAATTGAAAAAACGGCCATTTTCGACCATTTTTGAGCTCTTGCGCATAAACAAATTATCGGAATTTAATCGGACTTGTCTCTTTTTTGTATAAACCTTTTTTCTCTATGAATAACAGTTTTTTACGCGAGTCAAAAAAACCACTTTTCCATAACTTCGACCATTATTTTAAAAAAGTTTCCCGACTAGACTCGAGTTGATTTTTTGATATTTTATTTATAACACGTTTCTGAACAATATTCCGCAGAAAAAATTCTAATAGTATTTTTTTCCCGAAAAAAGCTAAAATGACTGGCCTATTGACAAAAATTTAATAAATAGAGATGACTGAAAATTTAAGTTATTTTTTTAACCGTTGACACATAGTTTTAATAATTGTACTGTAAAAGCTTTTTGATATAAATTACCAAATTATATTATCTTTGTCCTTCGAATATTACATTTCTTTGATAAATGAATAATAATAATAATAATAGATTCTTATGAATATTTATCAGTTTTCGATTAGATTTCTTATCCTCTACCATCGTTCGATAGAAATTTCCAATTACAAATTTAAATTTGTAAACAGGCCTGCCGCGGCTGACATAACAGTACCCCGTCCGAAGATTACAATAGCCTGACGAGCACCGAAAGTTTTTATTGAAAACCCGCCTTCCGTTTCATTGACCTCCGCGTTCAACCGTCGCCGTGTCATTTTCATCCCGCACAAATTGATTTCGGTGCCAGAGACTGAACTCGCGCCAAGTGGGCTGAGGCATATTGATGGGATGTACCGCGCAAGAGTGACTTGTCAAAAAGGCCACCTGTCGCGATTAAATCGGCCCGCGGGACGTTTCGGGGAAATATACATGGTGGACGCTGCGAGGCTCGAATCTGATTTACTTTTTTTAAGTAATTTCACTTACCTTTCGAACCCAACCTAAACATGTTGTCGAGTTCGATTGCATTCAGTCGACCATTCGTGTGAAACAGAAGATGCTGAGAGGAAATTGAAATTTTCACCTATGTTTTGAATTCAACCGCCAAAACTGTCCACAGCCGCAAACCTTTCCAAGTCTCAACAGACGATATCAGGACAGCACGGTACTGTTAGCAGAACCACCTCCAACCACCCTGACGGGGCGGGACGTCCAAAATTTTACCACACTTTTGAATTGTAACCTGAGAGGTTATTTCTTTATCTATCTATCTGCCGTTTAAACCAGTATCATAACGAGTCTGGATTTCAAAAGAGTTTACTATTCAATTCTCGAAAGGGAGTTTATAATTATCATTATACTTTAATACGTGGGAACTTAGAAATGTTGTATGTTCAGAGAATGAATTTCAGGCACTTACGTAGAATGTAATCCAGTGGGTGACACTGAAGTTGAGAGGAGAGAAACAAAAGGAAACACCAAAAGAAGGGTTTTAATAATAATAAACAAAACAAACAAACAAAATAACAACACAACGGCTCGAACAACATTATTTATTAAATTATTGACACGCGACAGTGTACCGAGATTCAGGGAATGCGCGCTCCATACCAAAATTTGGTAACTACGCCATGTTAATAATTACCTAATTGACTGGACTTACATTTATATAAATAATTTTGAGACTAAACTTACAAATAACCCTAGCCTTCTTCTAGTGACTCCGTGTAGCGATACGGGACGGATTAGTCAATCTCATTTAATATATCCTTATAGCTTGGAAAATCCGCCAAAAAATCAGCTTATCATATATCTTTCTTTTCCAATCATTATCAATTTAACAATTTAATTTAATTCTACTTTAGAACCTCTACGCTCTTCTCGTGGTTTCGCGCGTTATTAAAAATATCGATTTTTCTCTTTATACCTGCTTAACACATGGCCCCGACTCTAAGTGAACTTGTTAAAAACATTTTTTGCGATTTAAAAGTAGTGTCAAGAGTGCTCAAAGGCAGTGGATACAAACACGGAAATAGTGGCAGTGCAACAGTGTTCATAAATCTTATGTATATTAAAACAATAATTCAATAGAAAATGGTTCAGAAATCCATTATTTATTTTTCTTTGCAGCACAGACTTATTAATTGGAAAGTGTATAGGTATAAGAAAGAAGCCTGTGCATTTTCTCATTGCAAGCCGTTTTAAATCACGGCCCGAGCGTTGATTTCTTGATAATTATAGCGACCTTTGAGAAAGCCGAGAATGCGACATTCTTATTTTTAAATAATTGGGTTACATTGGTTGAATGCCTTGCTTTCGAGATTATAAAAATAGGATTATTCCTTCACGGTTAGTACTCCATGGAGCGGATATACCTACCTGTTTATTTGTATATTTAAAACTCGTTGACCTGCTGCATTATTTTTGCAGTCTTACACTCCAGTTTATACCTATTTGTGAGTATGTATTGTCGTTTTATAATTTTTATTTCAGTGACAAAGACAGAGTCAAAAATTGCTACAACCTACAATTAGAAAACGTCCGCTATTAGTCAATGGCTCCATACAAATGAATTATTGGATTCAAATTTAAAATGTGCATTATTAATTGCTTCGTGTACAAATTTGTATATTTTCGTAGTTGAACCCTTTTGATTTCTTGGTACGCTTTTCCCATGAACTGCCTATTCTTTTAACGGTTACTTTGAAAATTGTTTAAGATTTATCAGTAAAGCTTTCACCGTGGAATCTTTCTACCAAAGACTCCTTGCCGTTTCTGAAACATTAGCCAGGAACGTATTTTCCGTAAGATTCTATTCATTTCTCACCAAACTCATCATCATCATCAATTTTTTTTCATCAGTAGAATAAAAATCGATAAAATCACAGTTATGATGAGAAATGAAGTCGTTAATGTAGATTAATAGAATAACATAGGCCCCAGTACACTTCCTTGAGGTATACCATACATATTAATTATTGGTTGTGACATAGTATTATTTACCACACCATAATAGAAGTGTTTCTTGGAAACCATAGCTCTTCAGTTCTGTATAGTAAAATATGACGGTCATTTGTTTCAATTGCCTGTTTCCCTTTCCATGTAGTCGAATCAAATTTACGTGCCAAAGTTTAGTTCAGTAAACAAAAACATGTAAATATTAGGAAAAATTTCGTAGAATTGAATGNTGTAATTATATTCGCTGTCTGTTATTTAACCAAATTGTTCGTGTCGTAAAGAATGACTTCTTATATTTACATGCTTAATTATAACTATTAGCGAAATTTCTGTCAGTTATATGACCAAGTACGTATCCCAGATGGGAGAAATGTCGGGTTAGACACGTGCTCCTCAGAAAAACCAATTATTTACCTGCACCGTGGGGCTTCGCTGTTATTATAAAATCGGAATGTGGGTCAACGTAGAAAAATGACTCTTGCATCGTTATCTTTATGAAGTAGGTTAACGCAAATTGCCGAGAATTACTAAGAAACATTTGCATTCAAGAGCGGAGGATGATTTCATCGTCGTTTTCTGGCTCGGAAGCTATTGTGGACGAGAATATCATCGCGTGACCGTATGTTTAAAGAATCGTAAAATCCGTCCGTCCTGTATATAATTAAGTTTATGAAGAACCGTGGGTATCTATAAATAGAGCTGCTTTTTTGTTTGGGTCAATTAACAGAATTCCAATGAAACACTGTAAATTGGAAAGATTCTTTTCGCGCTACGTTTTTCCGCCTGGCCAGTCTAGAAAATTTTTTTCATTATCTTCATTTCTCCAGCTATTCGTTAAAAAATGTTTCCTCTACTAGTTGCCGAATGCCAGTTAAAAGCCGATGTAGCAATTCGCTATATTAACAACCAGTCAGTGTAAAATTACAATTGGATATTTTATAAGGTTTTATTGCTTGTTGCAACATCTCGTTGTTGGCAGGCAATTTATCGATGATGCAAATTTTCTTTAAGAGCTATTGCCGCATTTCATTACACCGTTTCTGAAAGGTGTTTGGATTGTGGAAGCTGCTACAATCGGAAACGATAGAAATTGTTTTCAGTTTTCCCCTTTCGAAAAATATTTTGTAATATAGGCAAGTCAAAAAAGGGTATTAGATAACACTTAAGGAGGTATATCGGGGTCCGAGGGAAGTGAGAAGCGCAGGGGGCGTCCCATGCTTTTCTTATGGGACTAAAGCCCGCTGCCAATTTGAAAAAATTAAATTCTTTTGAAATTATTTGCGATAAATCATGTGAACTGGTAAAACAACGAGAATTATGTTAATTTAGTTCTAAAGAAATGAAATGACACTCGCGCCCATCTCTCGTCCAAGTCGAAGAAAATGTTGGATGCAATTTTGAAGGTTCCGTGATAGAAATTACATTATTACTCACTGTTCCTGTTTTTCAGCTCTATTTTAGTATTGTTTCTAAAATTTTGCAACTATAACTAATTTTTTAGATATAAAGTTTGCTGAGAAATATTTATGTTCCTTTGTTATTCTGTACAAATGCCTTTATCTCAAGGATTACTAATTACATTCATCAAGTAAAGAAAACTTTATGTAACCCTAAATATTGCTGGGTAATGATTACGATGTTTTTATAAACCATTAAATATATTAAAAGGATTTATCAACTGTATTTTTTATTCCAATAAATATATCACAGCTTCCTAGTCTTTTTTAATTAATCTAGTTTTTTAAAAACATTACAAAAAATCATCTGTTGTGGATAATTTATTGTTGATAACAATGTACATGGGATTTAGGAAAAATGTATATGTTTGAAATCAATTTCGTTTTTATCAAGTCTTTCAAATGTATTCCCTCCTTGCTGTCAGCTGATTGCGACGTTGCCACATTAATCCTCAAGTCAGACAGTCAAATGCAATTATTGGTTTCTGTTTCTAATTAATACAGCAGCTGTACTATGTTCAAAACTTACATTAGTTTTACATCAAAAATAAGATAATACTGTGGTGTACTATCTATGGAAAGTTTTGCTTCACAATTTCTACATTTTTTTTCTCAGTTATGGGCAAAAAAAGAGCCGCACCGTCCATCTTCGCCATATAAACCTATGTTAAAATGAACAACTTTCAACAACAATATCTCAAAATCTAGATTCAAAAAAAATTTCAAAAAAATATGACGCACAGAGGGAGCTCTGGGCAATACGCTATATAAATTTCAAGTACATCTGTGCATTTGAGTAAACCCAATATAACTCCTTAAATGTAACCAGTTAAAATAAAACCGACAGATTGCAAGAACAAGCGTCGAAATAAGTTATTTTCAAAACTGGAGGTAAAAACGCTGCTAAAAAATTTGAAAAGCCGAAACAACGCGAAATTAAAACAATTATTAAAATATTTTCCAGATGTTTTGCTGGAATGAAACTTAACTAGTATGAAAATTGTATATTTTAACAAAATTTATGTGTCAGGATGCCTTTAAATGTATTCACATCTAATAAATAAAAATTAAAATATTTTCTTAGATAACAAAAACACATTACTATAAAAATTCTTTTAGCCTCTTTTCAAATACTATTTTTGTGGTACTCCGTTTTATTACTCGCCGTAAATTAATAAATATTTTAGGTCCTATGAATTTGTTTGACTCACCAGATATTTTTAATCTAGTAAAAGGCTCTTTCCAACTTATTCTTTTGTTTTGTTTTGTTTTGTTTTGTCTTGTATTCACATTGTGATAGTGTCTGTTTTTTTGTTTTGTTGTTTGGTTAAACAAAACTATTTTAATAAAATTAAATAATCCATTTGGTGCAAAGGTTTATTGTATAAACTATTATTTTATTTTTTTCTCAGGTGGAAAAATAGCCGATTAATAAAGAAAAAGAAACTATACCACAAATAAATAACTTCAGATAATAAGAAATTTTAAATATTAAAACTTGACAATTTAAGCTTAGTATTACTAAAATCAATATTGAATTTGTCACATTTATTTTGTCTGTCGATTGTGAATTTTACGTAGTAGAGCCCGAGACAAAATAACAAATAATACCTAAATAGGGTCGTTTCCCATATTTTTTAATATTTATTTTTAATTTTTTTTAATGCTTGCTTAATATTTGCGATTAAATCCAGATTGTATTTTTATACTTAACCCACTTCTGATCGTTTTTTGATAGTGCCATCTATTCGCAGAGTAAGACAAGTACAGAATTGCAGAATTCTATTTAATGAAAAGTCCTGCTTTTTCCAACATTCTGTGTCTACCACAGAACAGTTTTCCCCGCTCTTCTTCTGTCAAATTACTACGTCATCTTCTGTCATTTCGTGGAATTCGAATGAAACGTAAAAATCAAAAGAAGTAACTTTGCTATTTATCGACTTTATTTTATATATAACTTACAGGTATATCGAAATAACTTTTTTATACAGAGTTTCGCCAAAGGAAACTGCTTTATTGTACGCTACCCGTATAATTAGCAATAAAGCAATTTATGTGTGCCGGAAGCATCATTGATACCATTATCGCCCTGTGGTGTTAAAAGGAAGTTAATTGCATTATTAAATTAGATGTCTACGACCTATAAATTACACTCATAGTGTGTAGGTAATGATTTGGAAATTATGGGAACCGAAATTTGCTTTGAAAATTAGTTTTTATCATGTTCGGTTGCAGCTTTCATTGAACATACCAAATTTTAACACTGGCGACAGTATTAGTCTCCAAATATTTGATTTTGAATTTGCGTTGATTCATCGCAAAAAATGGGATTTTCCTAGCCTAGACAAAAAACGTACTGGTAGATAATTTGCATTTTTATTAATGTGTACACAAACACGTATATAGCGTTTGGGAGAAATAAGTCGGCTCGCGGACAATACCCATTTGTTAAACATTATTGCTAGAACGTGACGGGAGTAATAAAATCTGTGCATTGTCCTAGTTATTCGTATTTAGTTTGAACAGGCATTAATACGTTGTAGATTAAAATGTATTTTTCTTTTTAAGGCACGTGTGCTGCCTTGTATTTTAATATCAGCACGAGATTAAAACCAATCCGTTTTGGTCTCAATGAAAAATAAATAATTTGGTCCTCTAGAATCGAGGCTAACCTGTGCCGGGTTCTTTTGAAATCAAGGTGAATTATTATTTGAGCACTTTTCGGTATAATTAAAGGTAGTTTGATTATTATCTTTACTCGAAAGACGCAGGCATTTATCAAGACAAAATCAGATCTTTGAGAAATTAAGGTTTTTTACTTATAACTGGACGGAATTAGTTATTTATGTTATAATCGTTTATGATTCGAATTACATAAGTTTATTTGCTTTTTAAGATCCACAAACATTTAAATTTGAATGAATGTTTGGGTCTCCTCAGACATCGTCAAGTGGTTAGAGATGGCTTGTGATATCGATTGGAAAGTTGAGCGAAAAACCGCTCGGAACCTGGAATGCGGCATTCTCCTATGATTCATGATAAACACATCCTAGGCCGCCACGATTTATTTTTTCTGAGAGCGGGCGTTTCCTTTGGGAAGTTTCCCGAAAATAAACACGCCGACATGGGCGAGCAGTAAAGGAGACGTTGGCGCAAACTTAATAAACCGGAGAAATTAAATAAACTCGGCCCGCTTTCAGCAGCCGTAAAATTTTTAATGGCCATGTAAATTTCTGGAAAATATTTTTCCCGATTTAATAACCGCGTAAATAATCGTCCATTTGTTTTTATTGAAATTTAAAAATAATTACGCCGGCGTTCGGCATCGCTTGCGAAAATGACTGGGGAACATCAATCAGTTCTAATTTATAATTGTTTTTCCTTGGTTGTTTGCTAGCGGTGCGGCAATGTGTTTATTTGTGAAAAAACTACATCAAATCTACATCGGAACGTTATTATTAAGCAACGTTTTTTTATCAAATGTGTGTTGATGTAATCTTTATTCTGTCTACTAACAACTGAAACAGGGTAGGGAAAATGTAACATATACTTTAACGTTTGGTATCCACCAGCTTTTTCTTCCAATAAAATTTACAGTCATTGAAGTGAAAAAGTTAAGGTAAAAGAGAACCAGTTTATTTAATATTTTTAGTGAACTATTGTGTATTTAAGTGAATTGTTAACTGTTTAATAGTGAAATAGTGGATATGCCAAGAGCGTTTTTTCTGTGTAATGAAAGCGCATATGCGTCAAAAATTTTATATTGAAACTGGTACGGATACAACAACAAAAATTAACGCTATTTTGTCTTATCTCGAAAAATATCAAAGGATTTCGAGATATAGTGTAAGAAAATTAAATACTAAACAATTAAAGTAAAAACTGGTAATATAATAGGTGAAGAGTAATTCACAGCGTGTTAACATGTTAACAGTATATTAATGAATGTCTGTCTCAGGAGTATTCTGTCCGCTTCCAAATCACAATGTTTATATTGAAATAGCGCCTATTCATTACTTATAACCCAAACAAAGTCGTCTAAGGCTGGCCGGCTATGTTGAAATTCCAAACGCCAATCTTGTACCGCTTACAATAGGATGTTAAACATCTAGTACAAATATATTCTGAAATAATAGAGGTATTTGAACAAAATATTCATAAAATATTGTATTGTCAAGATTCTTGGGTAACCAGTAGAGGAGATACTAGGAGGCACAGTCATATTTTCTCAATTTTAAGTTCATTTGATTTGATCAATTGCATTTCAAACAAAAAATGTATGTCCTTTTATTCGAATTACATAACATTATATAAAAACTTTAATACCCTGTAGCTCGAAAAATTATGACATTTCGAAATAAATTTGTAAGACACAGACAATTAATTATTTTTGTCTATCTCGAACTCGGCTAGATTAAAATTGAGACATTCTGTATATCTACATATTTAAGATTGATTTTTTTAGTAATTTGAGTCGATGCTGATTCAAAGAAATGTTTTTCAAAATAATTTTAGCTCAGACATGTTGATAATAAATACATATATTAGTAATTTTATAAACAATGAAAGAAAACAAAACATCTTTTATATGAACGAGAAAAATAAACATTGTAAATACAAAAACTTCTTTTGTTAAATTACAATAGGTATTTCTGAAACAAAACAATTGAAAATCAACCAATAGATTTTATTTAGGTAAAGCAATGTTGTTGCTTTGACTTTGTTGTCGTTGTAAATTGCAGTAGAGGTCAAAAGGAAATTTTACTAACTTTTTATTCATGAGCATGATATTTAGTGCAACCGGATAATACTGTTTGAAATCCGACAGCGGAAAAATAATCTTAAAACCCAGTCTTTGTGTTAAAATGAGTGCATTAAAACACAGCAGAATAGAGCCTTTATAAATGTGTTTACAAGCCATATGGCCCCCGAACTTAGGCGACCAACATTGCACGGTTGGTACAGTCAGCTGAAAACATTTTATTTTAAAAATTTATTCAAATATCGTTAAAATATTTTTATTGCCTTGTATGCCTACATTTTTTTAAAAATATAAATACTGATGTAAACTAATGCAAAAAATAAAGAGTCAAAACAATTTCCGAAATTTTTCCGTGATTTTTCACAGACTGTATTTAGGTGAAAATGGCCGTATCGAGAATTAAAAAAAGCATTTTGAAGCTCTAAGATACTAGATTTTAGAACTTTCGGTCGAAATTTTTTAAGAGCTAAGGTTATCATGCAATTCTAAGAAATAGAGCTACAAAAAAATTTTCCACGGACTTTTTTTCAGCTAAGCCATTGCATGGACCAGACAGCTTATTTATTCAGCTTCAATTTCCTTTTTTTTTTTTAATTTCGATACGACCATTTTTCATCGAAATATCGGACTTTTAATAGAAAAGGATCCTTTTTTTCTCTTCAATCATCGATATCTCGGCGACAAATGGTCGTACAGAGAATTGAAGGGCAGTTTCGAAAACTGGAATAAATTTCCTATAACATGCTGCCTTTTTCGGTAAAAATAATCTTTTACACGAATTTAAAAAACCAGGAAAAAAGGGTAATTTATGGTTTTTTAGAAAATTGACGACTAAATTAGAAATATTCACGAAATGACCTAATGTTAAGCATGATTTTTACTGTTCGATATAACCAGAAGAACCCTGTGAAGTTTCATCTCGATCTAGTGAGCCGTTTCTTTGTTTCAAACTTAAAAAAGTTTCAAATTAAAGGGTCTCGTTTTTTGAGCTTAAACACTTCATAATCATGATTAAAATGGAAAAATTGAGTTTTTTTGAGGTTTTTTCACATTTTTACCGCAAGTAACGTTTAAATTGATGGAAAAAAAATCGATAAATTTTCTAAAATATTTTCGATACTTTTTAATTTTTGTTTGCTTTTTTTTTAAAACCTTCCGGACATTGGAAAATATAAAATCCAATTGTTTCCAGCACGATTCGGCTCTTCTGTCATATGCTTCTGTTCAACAACTTTTAATTAAATTAAAATTAAAGTTGACCCAAACCAGATTTCGACCCCGATTCATACCGTTTTTTGAGACAAATTTCTAATTAATTTTTGTGCAGTCTGTACTCACTTAAAAACCATTTTTTCAAAACTACCCTTTTTCTTCTCTGAAAAAAAAAAAAATAAAAAAAAATTCATCAATAAAATAATAAATAATAAAATATTATTTCATCAATTTAAACGTTATTTGCGTTAAAAATGTGAGAAAACCTCAAAACATTTTTTTTCCATTTTAATCATGATTATGAGGTGTTGAAGTTCAAAAAATGTGATCCTTTAATTTTTTTCAAAAGTTTGAAACAAAGAAACGGTTCGATAGAACGGAGATGAAACTTCACAGGTTTCTTCTTCATTAGTCATGTTGAGAATTGGAACGGGAACCTAGTGCACATGGATATAAAATAGTAAAAAGAACATTAGAAACGTAAATAAAAGATTGAGGTGTTTGTTTTCATGATACGTCTGTCTTGTCATTATTTTTATGTAGTCATTTTTCTGTAAAGGCATTAATTATATAATAAAAACTCGTTTTTCTTAAACGAAGAGATAGCACTTTTCACTACAAATACAGTCCACAAAACCTGTTTTTATAAACACAAGTCATTTCGTGAATATTCCTAATTTGGCCGTCAATTTTCTAAAAAAACAAATTTCCCTTTTTTCCTGTCTTTTAAAATTCGTGTAAAAGATGAACAAAATTTTTTTTCCGAAAGGACATTTATTCCAGTTTTCGAAACTGCCCTTCAATTCTCTGTACGACCATTTGTCGCCGAGATATCGCTGATTGAAAAATGGTCGTATCGAAATTTAAAAAAAAAGGAAATTGAAGCTGAATAAAAATTTTTGTCGCGCTATTTCTGCATGATAACCGTAGCTCCTAAAGACTAAAATCTTAGAGCTTGAAAATTTCGGAAATTGTTTTGACCCTTTAATTTTTTGTATTAGTGTATATGGATTACGTATTAAGTTTTTAGAGAATCCCTAAAACTGCTACAAGTAATATTTAAACATGAAATATTTGTTCATGTAAAAGCTGTATATGGTCTCATTTCATTGTTTTCATCATTATTACTTTTATCGGTTTGTAAAATTTTTAAATACACACAGCTGGTGAATTATTGTGGAATTTCGCTCTCGAATTTTCCCATGATTGAAGCATGGAGTAATAGTTAAGTTCCCCAAATCTAGCTCCAAATCTTCATCATGTTTCATGAACATTTAAGTACATTGGTACTATCGGTGTTATGTGAATTGTTCCATTTATGAAAAGCCAAAATGTCGGTCACGACCTTCTTAAATGGGATCCATTGTCATGCACTCCCAATTTTTGTTTTCGCTGACTTGGACCCCTTGTAGTTCCGAGTCGACCCCTAGGGGTCAATGTGGCCCACTTTGGGAATCATTGCTGTAGATTGAAAACGATGCGCAGCCTGGTTTTGCTGATTTACATATGCTATGGTTAAAGTTGGCAACGGTCCGGACGTTTGATAATTTTTTTTCAAAGTACGAAGACTTCGGAACATTATTGCATAACACACCACAGAAATGAGACAACCCCCAAATCCAAAAGCCAAAGGCTTGTGCGGAAGGGGGCTACATTTGAAAAAACGCGGACAAACACCCATTATCCATCGACATTGCCTGTGCCGACACCGAGGATCGAACCCGGACCAAAGTAGGAAGCCTAGCCGAGACATGCTTGCCACCGCACTCTCGACCGACTCCGCTACCGTGGCATTATCGGCATTACAGGCTACCACCAAGTGGAATTTTAAGGTACCTTTTAAATTTATCTAAATAATTTTCAAAATCAAGAAAATATTACAGATTTTTGTTTTGTTTTTGCAATATGAATATTTTCAAGGTTCAAAATATTAAGTACCTATCTGTTTGAGTTAAATTAGGGTTCCGTTTTTTTTTTGTGAATATCCAGTTTTTTTACAAAATCGTCTAAAAGTAATAAAGAACAATTGGCAAACCTAACTGTAGTAGAAGGGGAAAAAACCCTGTATGAATAAAATAGTCTCACAGTTTACTCTCAAATAAACTAAGTACATAATTATTGAAATACCTACAAACGATTAAATATCAAAAAACACATTTCCCAGTTAACTTTAGAACGTTTTACTTTCAACGCTGTGATACTGGGCATTATCTAAATATTTTCGGCCAATTCGCACTTTACGAATTTGAATATGCCCACGCCCGTACCTACACATCGCATTGCTCATGTGGTACACGTTTAAACACGGCGTTTAACGCCACGATTACGTATTCCTATTTTTAAAGAAATGTGCCACTTACTGAAACGGGTTTTAGTTAATTGTCGCCGGCAGGAGAGCGCCGTACGTCGCCGTACATTGTTTATGAAAAACTTAACGCCGTATTAGCCGCGGCTATATTTAGACCCAGCAGACGCTTCGGAATGCAACAACCTGTCCGTAAACGTGCCACGCGGTTCGGTTTGCACCGCGACGTCCTCATCGCGAAGGAGTACGGTAGGTTGTTTACGAGTCAGGGGTGTCGCATGTCTATGTTGTCGAAAAATAAAATAGCTTAAATCGGGTAGAGAATACCTATTACATGTAATGTCTTTCAATGAGGTTGCTGTTTCGTTCTCCGGGACCCACGTTGGGCGCCATGTCGTGAATCTACCTTAGTATTTTAGGCTTGTAGGAGCTTCTATTATTGCTAAGAAGAAAATAATACATTTTTCTTCAATCGTCACAAAACTGTGACATTTTTTAACTGTCAGAAGTTTCTAAGGTTGACATTTTCCTTACTGGGAAAAAAATGGTATCTTAGCAACAAAAGTATTCACTTTTAACCCTAGGAGCTAAAGTTTTAGTTTATAAAAGTTTATTCAACAATAGTTACAGTAATTGTGGTTTATCCGCAATGATATTAAATACAGTTTGAACAAATATAGTCCACAATTTGCTTTTTTTAATTTTTGTAGGACAAAATTTGACTGAATTAGAAGCTCCAAGACTGCCTTTCCTGAGCCCTTTTAGCTTACAAATCTAAAAAACTTAGGGCTCAAAAAACTGCAAATCACAGAACTTAAAGTGCTTTAAATTTCCTACAAAA
Source organism: Anoplophora glabripennis (assembly GCF_000390285.2). Lineage (NCBI taxonomy): Eukaryota > Metazoa > Arthropoda > Insecta > Coleoptera > Cerambycidae > Anoplophora > Anoplophora glabripennis. The sequence goes on from NW_019416487.1 coordinate 23,243, forward strand.
TGGTTTTTTGAGTAAATTTATAACTTTAAAATTACAAAAGTTATGGTAAAAAAATTAATCGCATTTTTTCGGTAAAATTTTCGGAGCGGGTAAATTACCATCATCTTTGTGTATTTTGGAGCACTTGTGGATTGATTTGAGTAAATATTTTAATAATATACATACACACACGTATCCATTTATAATGTATATAAAATTTTGTTTATTTGATATTAATTTAAGTAATAAGAAAAATAATTAAGAATAAATTCAATAAAATTAAAAAAAAAATAATTGTATCATCATACTCACATATAATTTTTAGGGAATTTTTCTATAAGGGGTAAGATTTTTTTATGATGGGTAGGTCTTCCATAAGGGTTTTTTGGGTAGCCAAAAAGTTGCAATATATCATAGATCATTTGAAAACCAATAAAAAGTTTATAATTCAACATATGCATGCCATTAAAACATCTCAAGCTTTCAATAATATTTTTTTGTTTATTTTATTATAAGTGTAAGCGGTACAAGATTGGCGTTTGGAATTTCAACATAGCCGGCCAGCCTTAGACGACTTTGTTTGGGTTATAAGTAATGAATAGGCGCTATTTCAATATAAACATTGTGATTTGGAAGCGGACAGAATACTCCTGAGACAGACATTCATTAATATACTGTTAACATGTTAACACGCTGTGAATTACTCTTCACCTATTATATTACCAGTTTTTACTTTAATTGTTTAGTATTTAATTTTCTTACATTTCAGAAGTGGGATAAAGAACAAATACAAACGTTAAATAAACAATATCAAAAATAAGTGACGATATCAGTGACTTAGTTTTGTTGTGAATCATGAATAGACACAGTGAAGCATTATCAACCCCAACACCCAGTACCTCCAGAGCCATGGTGCATACCTCTGATGTAGAGCTGTCACAAAGGTCCCACACACCGCCATTGACAGTGGAACACATGCAAAAACAGATACACCATTTGCGTGAGGTGGTAAGTGCAGGCTCATTTTTTGCTGATAAAATCGTACAAAGACCAAATTGGACACTTTATAAAGATGACAGATTATTATCTGATTTTGATCCAAGCGATGATAACCAAAATGTTACTGACTGGCTAAATAAAGTAAATGAATGTGCTTGTATGTATCACTGGGACGAGTTAACTACCATTTACTTGGCGTTGGGTAAATTAAAGGGGATTGCTAAAGTATGGTACGATGGTTTAAAAACTGCGCAGTATTCGTGGGTTCAATGGGAACATTTATTAAAAACTACGTTTCCTGGGAAGTTAAATTTTGGTCAATCATTTCACGAAGCAGCGTCATATAAAGCCTATCCTGGGCAAGATTTGCATATGTATTGTTTTATAAAGTTAACTAAATTAAACAAACTTCGGTTAAATCTGACAGACAAACAAATTATAGACGTAATCATAGATGGTATTCAAGAGAGTCAGATCGGTGGCAAATTAAATGTTATTATTGTAATGAAATTGGACATAAACAGTCTATTTGTCGACAAAAGAAAAATGCTACAACTAAATGTTCTTTTTGCAGTAGACATGGTCATGTAGAAAATAATTGTCGAAACAAAAAAAAAAGGTTTAAGGAAAAACATGATTCATATAAAAGCGTAAATTTTCTCGGCACGTGTAACGAAAATATATATTTCAAACGAGCTAAACTTAACAATAACATTGTCAAGCGTTTTGTAGATCTTGGGTGTGAGTGTACGCTAATAAAGAAGTCAGTTGTTCGTATATTCGAATTGACTCAAAAAGAATGTAAGAAGCATGTAGAATTGCATGGCTTCAGTGGTGCGTCATTGATACCAAAATTTCAGTGTCAAGGATTTTTAACTGTCGATGACGTAAGCCTTGTCATCGATATGTATAATAATCGATCGATATGTATAATAATAAAAGACACACATGTTTGTTGATTTACTGATCGGACATAATTTCACTGACGACGCATCGGTGTTTATTATTAAAACACAAAAATAATTAAGGATCACGAAATTGTCTACATATGAAATATCTACTAAATTTTAGATTAATCAAATAATTGATGAGTCACATTCAGTTTGAGGAATATTAAATACGGGGATATCAGTGTAAAGAAAAGAATGAAATTGTTTGATTTATTGCAGCATTTCAAATCTAGCTTTTGTTTTACTTTATAGGAATTCGGTCATACTCGCTCAGCCGAAATGAATATTGAATTAAATAGCCCAATTTTACTAGTTAACAAAAAAGATGGCGGCACTCGAATGTGCGTCGATTATAGAGCATTAAATATATTTACCAAAAAAATTAAGTACCCTCTCCCTCGTATTGATGACCAATTAGATCGACTGGGTGGTTATAAGTATTTTATAACGTTGGATCTATCTTCGAGATTTTATCAAATTCCATTAAGTGAAACGTCCATTGATAAAACAGGTTTTGTCACTCCAGACGGTCACTATGAATTTCTGATTGCACCGCGATTCGCAGTACCGCTAACAAAAAGGATATAATTCCTCGAATCGCAAGATAGTGGCTTTATCTTTAAGGCTATGATTTTGAAATTGAATATAGAACTGGGACCAAAATGGCCCACGTTGACTTCGCGGCGCATTCCCCAACAAGTCCTTGTTATTAATATAATAGAAGCTGATTGGCTCTTGGCGGCTCAATCATAGGACGAATAAATGTGTCGAATTCGAGATATTCTTCGGTCTAAGGATCGAGATCCAAGTAGGTAATAAAGTTTTTCATGATAATTATACATTGAAGGGTGATGTTGTTTATCGAAAACTTGGAAATGCAAATAAATGGTTAGTACCAAGATCAAACAGATGGCAAATCTGCAGGTTATGTCATGATGACCAAGGTTATTTCGGTTTAGAAAAAAAAAACTTTATATAAAATTCAAGAGAATTATTGGTTCCCAAAACTGCGTCAGTTTGTAACCAAGTATGTAAATGCTTGTCTAAATTGCCTCTATTATAAAGCTCAGACGGGCAAAAGGCCTGGTAACTTAAACCCAATAGAAAAAAAATTACGGTCCCATACCATACGGTGCACAACGATCATTTAGGTCATTTTATTAAATCAAAGAAAGGAAATACACAATTATTAGTTATGGTCGACGGGTTTACTAAATTTACAATTCTTGAGCCTGTACGAAACACCAAAACCAAGCATGTGGTTAAATGTCTGCAAGTCATTATTGATATTTTCGGTGTTCCCACGCGTATCATTAGTGATAGAGGCACCGCATTTATGTCGCATAGATTCCGACAGTTCTGCCTAGATTTAGGGATCAAACACATTCAAAACGCTGTTGCCACGCCCAGGGCAAATAGACAATGTGAACGAGTAAATTGCACCGTGTTAGGTGCATTAGCAGCCCTTAACTGGAAATGTTGAAGATTATATGTGGGACACTCAAATTAAAACTGTTCAAAGAGGATTGAACACTACTGTTCACAAGACCATAGGGAGTACTCCCGCAGAGGTTTTATTCGGTAGTAAACCAAGGGGAATCACTGATGCGATGCTGTTGTCAAAAATTCAATAACAAATGGATCGTACTGATCTAGTTTCTCTTCGGAATCAAGTTAAAGAGCGTATAGATCAAGATCAGACGGTTCAAAAAAGGAGATATGACAGGAAGCGAGCAAAGGCACATAAGTACAGTATTGGGGATCTTGTGATGGTCCAAAAGACGGATGTTTCTAACACAGGCCAAAGCCGCAAGTTACTTCCGAAGTACAAAGGTCCGTTCAGGGTAACGGCAGCGTTGCCCAATGACAGATATGCTGTTACTAAGGTTACAAGTGGTAGAGCTAACACCAGTCCGGTAATTGTAGCTATAAACAAATTAAAAGAGCACAGCATCACGGGTAAGTGCTTGGTTTATCTGTAAGTCTCATATATATTATGTATAAGAGAAAGAGATTTGACTGTAAAAAAAAAGTTGTGTAATTCCATGTGGATGTTTGCCCACATGATGCCTCGTAAATGTTCATCTATGAGATGCCCCATAGAGGTTTGATTATGGGATGATTGGTATGTTTCCATGTTATTGTTGAACCACGTGATGCCTTGTAGATGTTCATTTGTGGGATGCCCCATAGAGGTTTGAGTATGGGATGATTGGTGTGATTCCATGTGGATGTTTGCCCACATGATGCCTCGTAAATGTTCATCTATGAGATGCCCCATAGAGGTTTGATTATGGGATGATTGGTATGTTTCCATGTTATTGTTGAACCACGTGATGCCTTGTAGATGTTCATTTGTGGGATGCCCCATAGAGGTTTGAGTATGGGATGATTGGTGTGATTCCATGTGGATGTTTGCCCACATGATGCCTCGTAAATGTTCATCTATGAGATGCCCCATAGAGGTTTGATTATGGGATGATTGGTATGTTTCCATGTTATTGTTGAACCACGTGATGCCTTGTAGATGTTCATTTGTGGGATGCCCCATAGAGGTTTGAGTATGGGATGATTGGTGTGATTCCATGTGGATGTTTGCCCACATGATGCCTCGTAAATGTTCATCTATGAGATGCCCCATAGAGGTTTGATTATGGGATGATTGGTATGTTTCCATGTTATTGTTGAACCACGTGATGCCTTGTAGATGTTCATTTGTGGGATGCCCCATAGAGGTTTGAGTATGGGATGATTGGTGTGATTCCATGTGGATGTTTGCCCACATGATGCCTCGTAAATGTTCATCTATGAGATGCCCCATAGAGGTTTGATTATGGGATGATTGGTATGTTTCCATGTTATTGTTGAACCACGTGATGCCTTGTAGATGTTCATTTGTGGGATGCCCCATAGAGGTTTGAGTATGGGATGATTGGTGTGATTCCATGTGGATGTTTGCCCACATGATGCCTCGTAGATGTTCATCTATGAGATGCCCCATAGAGGTTTGATTATGGGATGATTGGTGTGTTTCTATGTAAATGTTTGGCCACATAATAATTTGCATGAATAGAAGGTACCTTCTTGTTATGATTGCTTTATGCTTTTTACTCTTCTAAACTCTTGTATTTAACTCCTGTATCTTTATGCTTACTGATGCGAAAGTTTTGCATATTTTGTAATGAACTAATTTTTATTGATGTTCATTAGGCTTCTGAATCCAGTTTTGACCTGATTGAGGACAATCAGGAACATCAGGATGGCCGACTGTAAGCGGTACAAGATTGGCGTTTGGAATTTCAACATAGCCGGCCAGCCTTAGACGACTTTGTTTGGGTTATAAGTAATGAATAGGCGCTATTTCAATATAAACATTGTGATTTGGAAGCGGACAGAATACTCCTGAGACGGACATTCATTAATATACTGTTAACATGTTAACACGCTGTGAATTACTCTTCACCTATTATATTACCAGTTTTTACTTTAATTGTTTAGTATTTAATTTTCTTACATAAGGGATGGTTTTTAAGGGTTGCAACTTTGTAATGTGTCGTAAGCTTTCTAATGAATAACAAAAGAAATGCAATACATTGTGAATGCACCAAAAGAATATTTTAATCTGTTAAAAACTTTTGTTTTCTATTTTTTTAGCCATGGAAGGTTAGTTTTTAAGGATTTTTAAGGGTTGAAAAATAATTAAATTTCATAAATTATATTAAAAAACATGAAAGGAACTGTTGTATCCAACATATTTGAACATGAATTGAATCTTTAAAATATGTACGTAAATCTGCGATTTTCTCATTTTTTTCGTACAAGGGTAGTTTTCACCCCCATATAGAAAATAGCACACATCTAGACAATATAACTTTTGAAGTGGGGGGTCAGATGAGCTTGTATGCAAATTTTCAGAAAAATCCATGCTTTCCGAAAAAATTGGGAGCTTTTACTTTATTTTCGCTTTCCGTGACTGGACTGATATTAAAATTAAATAAACCACTGAAACTGCCACTACCCTCTCTACTCAAAAGTGAGTTTTCAATGTGTCCTTCCGCCACAGTGCTCGATCTCCATCCTTAGTGTTTTTTGAGACAAGTGAAGTCACCACCGCCGTCAACTAAAAGCCTAGCAGACGTAATGCGTATCCACTGTACTCTTTCTAGTAGTGTTTTACCATTTCTTGTGAGACGGCACTGAATTTATGAATATCGGATTAAAAGTGTCTTTTTTGCTCGCCATAAAAGTAACACTTAATCCTACTATTCCTACTATAACAATTTACTATTCTTTTACCCACGTGTGTGGTTTTGATAAGCTTAATTAATGAAATCATTGTTGAAGTGAAATTTATGTGTAATAATCTGTGCTATATATTTTTTTCAGTACCGCATTTTGAGAAGATTTGGTTGCAAACCATTTACATTTACAAAAATATTGGTTTTTACAGCAAAATAGAAAGTGAAACACTAGAAATATAATTTGTTGATAATGTGCTGTATAAATTGTAGTTTCTCGTATGTTCTATATAAATTATACTCAACAGTTGTGTAAATTTTTAATATAATTTTTTTTCGTGCAGTAAGCGTACCTTCTTTGTTGCTGGGGTAAATGGAAACAGTTAAAATACGTCTCAAACTTTGGAAATATTCCCGCTGGTTTCTTTGTAGCGTGTGTAATAAATGACCCAGAAATATCGTCGGTTGTGTGTAAATTCAAACAAGCATTTCATATTGCTCGTAAAATTTTAGTGCAGTTCTACCAGTCTCGATATATTTTTGTGGCAAACCCACAAATGTTCGCAATTGACCAGTAATGAAATAGTTATAAATACAACAGTACGCCTATCGTCTGGGCATTTGAAATGATATTTCGGTTGAAGTTAAGTATCCTCTGTACTTATTAAAATATGAATCATAAATGGATGTTTAGAAGTGTATTTTTCTTGGTAATTAATAATTAAAAAAAATCACCTTTCATAAATTTCTGATTCTACGTAAACTTATACGATTAATTTGTCAGATTTAAAATAAAAAATAAGGAAAACGAATAGAATCATCAGTTCAAATTTATATACGTCAATTGCATGTGTTTTTTTGTAGAAATATTCCCCTTGAATAATCATAAAATTCTTCCAAAATTGTGGCTCTTGCAGTAGTTGCGGTTGCCCCATTTTGTTGAAATTAACCTATTTGTATGTAATTCATCATCATGTAATTGTGCTAAAATTGCTCTTTCAACATTTAGATATAATTTCATAGAAAAATATTTCATTTGTAAATGATTTGTACTAAAACTAAATTGGACATGTGTGCGGCATATGCGACTTATCGGATTTGAGCTGGAACTCTGTCAGCGACTTGCTACAAATTGACTACATTTTCGTTGTATCACGGCTATTTGATGAAAAGTTTCAAAGAAATGCGATACTGGACCGTTAATCCGACAGTCGCAGTCGCGACGCCCACATCGCGTCGTTTTGGCATGGCGGATGTAAACAGAACCATGATAAATGACTTACTAGTTATCGATTACGTTTTAATCGCGCTAAATCGACACGGTTGCCTGCCCCAAAATACAATCGGCGTGGGAACGTAGTTTCCGACGGGGTTATTAATATTTATATAACCGTATTTTTATACGGACGCAGATTTGAAATTGTAATTGTTGTTTGTAAAACAGAAGTTTGAGTAAATAGAACATCTTGTGAATTTTTATCTACCTTCAAAATAAAGACAAACTCACCTTAGTCCAAAAGTTGATACTTACAGAGATACAGGGTGTTTAATGCAAAATATTATTTTAGTTTTTTCTTATTTATTTCATAATAAATGCTCATATCGAGATGAAATTTTGGTGTTAGGGGTTTTCTGGGGCGAGAGATTGAAATATATCCATGGTTTGCTTGTAGCTCATAGAGAGCGCCACTTGCGCTAGGTCGAATGCGTTGAAGACGACAGAACTTTTTTATCTTTCAAAAATCTAATTCTCAGGTAGCAAATTCTGATTTTACAACTTCTTTTACACAAAAAAGCTATACTTTTTGATAGTCGCTATCTTGCACCGTTCTCAAGATATTTAGCTTTGGTAATTCGAGTAATCAAAATAAGGTACGAATGTCAAAAAGAACAAGAGTTTATTTCAAATTATAAATTGTGATGAACAATTGAATATCGAATATTACAATAAATGTTCAACATGTCCGCCTCCAACTTCAATACATTTATTAACGCGTTTGTTCAAAGACTGCCGTATTTTAAAATAGAGATTCTTGTTACGAAATGATTCGGCGGCATTTACAATTTTCTGCCATAGCTCTTCGCGGGTGTTTATAGTTTCTCTATAGACAACTGATTTCATGTAGCCCCAGAAACAAAAATCCATAGGATTAAAGTCAGGACTACGAGGAGGCCATAATATTCGACTCCCACGACCGATCCAACGATCCGGAAAAATGTGGTCAAGATAGTTCCGTACTCTGACAGAATAATGAGGGGGAGCTCCATCTTGCATGAAAAATAGATTTTGCCGTGTATTCAGTGGTAAATCGTCGAGGTAGTCAACTAAATGGTGCTGCAGGAAATCTAAATACAAGTCACCATTTAGATTTGGAGGAAGCTCATGTGGACCCAAAAGGTGATTTCCTATGATTCCGCACCAAACATTTATCTTAAATTCATGTTGGAAGTGACGCTCACTGACTACGTGAGGATTTTCATTATCCCATATGTGCTTGTTTCTAAAATTGAAAATTCCTCGACGAGTAAAGGTCGCTTCATCAGTGAATAGTACATTATCCAAAAATTCCTGGTCAAGGTTTTGCTGATTGCGCATAAAATGAGCAAATTGTAATCTAGCTGGTAAGTCTGCTGCTAAAAGATTTTGCACGGGTGTAAAATGGTAGGGATATAAATTTTCCTTGTGAAAGATTTTGAGAACTGTTGTTTTACTAACACCGGTTTCTCTAGCTACCTGCCTGCTGCTAACTTCTGGATTTCCTGCCACTCTTACTAAAATTTCTTCTTCTTGGTGAACTGTAACAGTACGCCCTGCGTTGTCTCTTTTAGGACGAAAACTACCAGTTTCTCCAAGTCTATTAAAAAGTTCTTGAAATAGTTTCCGATTTGGTTGCCTTCTATTCGGATACAACTCTGAATACCGACGAAGCGCTCGACGTCCAACATAATCTGATTGCGCATAAACGCAAACCATATCGCGCATTTCTCCATTTGAAAATAAATTATGGCGTGGCATGTTATCTCGCACTACGATTTAGATCATAAAGTAAAGAATACTTTTAATAAGGCACGAATAATACTGTAATATTACTGACAGCACTAAGATAAGTGGAAAATGTCAAAATTGGATTTTAACATAAGCCTACTTGAAAATTTTTGCCGATTTGTAATTGAATGCAAATACATTGGAATTTTCAATGGCAAATTTTACGAGAACGGTGCAAGATAGCGACTATCAAAAAGTATAGCTTTTTTGTGTAAAAGAAGTTGTAAAATCAGAATTTGCTACCTGAGAATTAGATTTTTGAAAGATAAAAAAGTTCTGTCGTTTTCAACGCATTCGACCTAGCGCAGGTGGCGCTCTCTATGAGCTACAAGCAAACCATGGATATATTTCAATCTCTCGCCCCAGAAAACCCCTAACACCAAAATTTCATCTCGATATGAGCATTTATTATGAAATAAATAAGAAAAAACTAAAATAATATTTTGCATTAAACACCCTGTATCTCTGTAAGTATCAACTTTTGGACTAAGGTGAGTTTGTCTAAATCGCAATATTATCACGTCAGGAATCTAGTCATGAATTTTGGCCCATTATATCGCGACCACCCTGTATAAACGATCGTACGGTTTACTCAAGCTCTCAATTTAAATCGTACAACTCCGACACATCACTCGGCAGGCCTTTTGTAGTTCCCGGTTATTTTACGCAGATAGGCAGGAGCCCCGTATGTTTTCTCTTTGTAATCAAAAGGTAGACGTGGGTTTATTTAAAGAGGATTTGTAACGTTTGCTCCGACTCGCTGGCCGCTCCAAATATTTGCCTAGGCACTTAGCACTGATTGCGGGATCGATGTTTTGCAATAAGCCCGATGCTTTCTGTAACATAAAATATGACTATTGTAGAATCTCGGATCGTAAATACTGTGTTAAATGGTTTATGAACCTTGGGAAAGTCTCCATTTATAATATACATAATTGCACGTGTCCATTACCGCGTGTAATATAAGGCTTCACAGATGAGACATCAGCCCAATGACGTCACAATCAGTGGTTTAATCGGTATAGTCAACAGTAAACGACGGAGATCGGTAAAAATCTTGTTAAATGTTATACATTTTTTTATAACCTATAAACCTGTCATGTAGTACTTTAGCTACAGGACTAAATACATTTTATCCACAATCATCTTATAATCGGACTTTTATCCACATACATATGAACCGTTTAAAGTGATACTTTATCAACTAGTGGAATAAAGTAACATTATTTCACTAGTAGCTTAATGAAAAAAAATAAACCTATAATAAATCAAATTTAATTTATTTGTTTATTAAGATTAACATTTACATTTATATAGTAGGATCATATTCGATGCAAAGTAATATATCATTGCCTGTCAAGGGAATCAGTGCAACACGTTTTTGGGGGTTTTGGAGATTGAATAATTTCTTTATGCATTATTATATATTTATGAAGGACAAAATGAAAAACAAAGGCATCTCCTTCGCACATTGGGCGGCAGAGCAACAATACATTTATTACTCCCTTCATCCTCCCTCATATGACTTGTGTCTTGTGTTTGTTGCGGCGGCGCGCGTGCCGGCCCGGCGTGGTCAGTTTCGTTTCGGTTGTATTGGTGCTGCGTGTTTCTCGCTCGCGATATTTGTGAGGTTATAACTGTTATAAGTGCAATTATATTTCGTTGGGGATGTATGTGTGTTTCGCGCTATTATTTGAGAATTTGTGAGTGAAATCATATTTCTTGTGCTCCGTAACAAAAGTATTTTTAGTGTTTTATGTGTGTGCTGTGTGTGTGTTTCAGGCTGTTGTTTGTGAATGGTGAATGCTATTATATTTTCTTTGCTAGTGAAGTAAAGTTTTTTGTATTATTATTGCTCTGTTGTCGTTATATGGAGAAATGGAGGGGGTGCCTGGATGTTCGCAAGACGGATGTACTGCTGTGGGTACAAAAAAATCTGTATTAAATTACAGAAAAAAAAACGATAATATTAAATGTCTATAACGCTTTAGAAAAGGATCATCCCATGAAACTGAAGACTGGTTTGGTGGAAATGTGTTCTAGATATATTGTAGTAAGCGAATCGTCTGTTTTCAAAATATTAAGAGAGAAGAAAAATGAAGGAGACGTTAAGAAACCTAAAAAACGGGGTGGAAAGAAGAAATTAATATTAAATGAAGATGAGAAAAATGCAGTTCGGCGTACAGTACATAAATAATTATAGAATTTATATTTTGTTTATAATTTGTTAATATTTCTTGTTTGATAGAAAAATAACTTATTTTGTTGAGATTGATAGAGAATTGTTGTTAGTGTTTTCATTTGATAGAATCATGTCATAGGATTTATATTTTGTTTTCATTCTGTAAATATTTGCTTTGAAACTTCGTTCTCCTTATAAAAAAAAGAATCGTAATGGGGTGCGATGAAGGGATCAGTTCACGTCTGGAACCCTTTTCCTACAAAAATCCCTTTATTCTCATAAACTATTTGTTTGGATCGCCAGGTTAGTATTTGACGTATAACCGACCACTTCGTACATTCGATGCACCTGGCCGACTACAGCTAGTACCAGAACACAGTACGTATGCAGCGGTATTTCAAATTTTACATTCAATTTCATTTTAAATTTGAAATGGTTCATCTTACGCCTCCTAAAAATGATGACACGATTTTCCTTTGATAAAAGGCCGACAATTTTTTGCTCTACTTTGCATCGAATACTACTTTAGTAATAAACATTTCGTTTTTGGTTTTTATCGCATTTAACTTCCTTTCCGTTAATAACAATCCTTGTAGCATTGTTGCCATCACTTTCGAAACGTATAACATCTGCCGAGGTCTGTAAAGAATTTGCACAAGTTACGGATGTCTCTTCTTGTAAGGTACAGTTATATTTTCCTTGGATTTTATACAAAGTCGTTGATCTTGCAATTATTGCAACATATTTTCTTACCAAATGCTTTGGCAAATTAACTTTTAAGTCAATCCAGTTCTTTTTAGCCAAACTAAAAACATCCGATCCCACACACGACAAGCTTGTCCGCGCAATAACGAAGCGACAGTGTGTGGTACGCTTTAGAGAGATTACGGCGCAGAACTCCGAATAATCGTCCGCCCATTTTATGCAAAATAAAGCCACCATGCTGTTCCGCCTTTTAAGCGTTATCGCGGATTGTGGCAAAAGCCTCCCCATCGTTAAATAATGGAGGGGTGGCCCGAACGCTAGGCTTCATTACTGTGATAATGCGGGCCAAAATGCTGCTAATTCAGGAGTGGGATCTTTGGGCTTCATCAGCGAATATTGTACGAAGCAAAGTGTGTCAAAAACGACCGGGTGTATGGGCTTTTTGTCGCTGTTTATCGAGATAATACCCAGGGTATTAACGATTTAGTCCCGTCCTTCGGAACTGTGATGTACTGGGTGATTAATTTTCTGCGGCATCTCGACGAAGATTGAGACAAAAATTGTTATGTCACGTCTTCCGAATTTTTCCGCTTTGTAACAGCAAACGTATTAATAAACCTGTCGGCCTAATTCTGAAGATTTCGTGCGTTTGTTGACACTCGACGAACGGTCGACTAGGAAACGATACCTTCCCGCGATGTGGTCATTAATAATTATCAGTTGAGCCGACGATTCGGCCTCAATATGCATTTAAGTTACGTCCTCCATATATTATCGTCGACGGCTCGTACAAGCTTCCTTCCTTTCTAATGGAACCTCTTCCGGGTTCGAATCGCAAGTAAAAGTGAGCATTTCGCGGATTCGCAGTCATTTTCTCGTCCTGATCGCCTATTATTTTTAAGTATTGCCATTTAGTCGTGGCAATGTTTCTTTTCGTTTCATTTCAAATTTTAACACTAGATGGAACTTGTCAAAATGGTAAAAAAATTCGATATACCTATACAACCTGTCCCCAAATAGGTGAATCGACTGTTGTAAGGAACGTAAAATCTAGTATGCTTTGGAAATTTAGGAGAATCTGATTTTATTCACCAGTAAAGTTCTGTTTATGTTATTGAAAAAAGAAAATAGCATTTATGCAAAATTTCAATAAATTAGACTTTGATTTTTTGCTCGAATTCTAGTCATTGAAGCTGAAAATCAGCTGTAACCTCCGAATTCTTTGAAACTGCATGGATTTGCATGAAAATTTAGAATAAGGCTCATCTTTGGCTCAAGTTCAAAAGTGACATAAGCCCGATTGACGCTTTTTGTTTTTTAGGGGTAAAAAGTACCCCTAAGTGAAAAAATTGAAAAAATTAAATTTTAAGCATTTTATTGATAAAAATCTTGTTCAAGTACAAAGATTACATAATGTTCCATGTTCTCGAACATGTTTTATGATATATCTGATCTTTTCGACCCTTTATTTAACCCTTAAAAACTATCCCTATGCAAAAAATAATAATAAAAAATTACTTTTTAAAGATTTGGAATGATTAAATCGTGCAATTATTTAAAATGAAATATAAACCTTATAGCTAATAAAAGGATTTTTCCTTTTCAACCCCTAAAAACCACCCCTGTATTGATAAAAAATTACTTTTTAAAAGCTTGGAATGCTTTAACGGTGGAATTATTTAAAATAAAAAGTCCCTCATTGCTTATGAAAGAATTTGTATCTCATGACACTTTTCAACCCTTATAAATCACTGTGCTAAAAAAATTATAAAAAATTATGTTTTAAATCTTGGAATGCTATAATTGTGCAATAATTTAAAATAAAAATTCCATTATATTGTTTATGAAAGAATATTTTACTTTTGCCATTTTCAACTCTTATAAACTACCCTTTTACCAATATTAATGTTAAATATTTTTATTATAATCGATTTTTGAATATAATCAATAATAAAAAAAATTGCTACGCTGCATATAAACTTTTATACACGATGACGCGTACTTGAATCCTAACATTTTGCTCAAAAAATGAGAAAGCCTATTTTGCTCCGAAAAAATGTCATTGGTTTTTTTTACCATAACTCGGTTAATTTTTAAGCTATAGTATCCTACAAAAAAGCATCTTAAAGATAATTTCAAGAGGTGTAAGATCGTTGGTATATAAAACCTTTTAAGTCCTTCGTTTTTTAAAGGGAAAGGGTCAAAGGGCTCGAGACAGGTCGTTTTTTAACTAAAATGGATACTTCAAGCGGCGATATCTCCTTTATTTTTTTTGCTATAGGAATAAAAAAAAGCAAAATATTTGCTGAAAAAAAAAGCTACATTTTTGTTGTCTATCATTTTTTACGTATCTTTCATAGTTTCAGAGTTATTATATAAAAAAGCTATTTTTTTTGAATAATGAAAAATACGTTTTCAACTTTTACCGTACAGTATTAAAAAAATACGCATTTTAAACCGTTCCTACTTCAGGATCGTATGAAAAAGACTAAAACAAAACCAATTGTAAAGGGTCTACGATTAATTTTAATTCTGATGGAAATGGTACAGCGTTTACTGCTCATTTTTCCTTAAAAAATATGAGCAACCCATCTGTTTTTGACGATAACTCCTTCAATTTTGCTCTAATTAACTTTTATAAGTGCTCATTTTGACGGTCTTTTTGAGTACTACAAAAAACTCCAGGAGCGTTATACCCGTAAAATTAATAATTTTTCCGTTATTTGACGTTGAATACATCGATTCGAGTATTCCCCCCAAAACAAGTCCCCTTCCACTAACCATATTTCGCTTTGAATAGGACGTACATTTTTTAAAAAACAATTTTCTTTGTTTATTTATAAGCTACATTTTTGTTTATAATACATTTTTTAATAAAATGCGTAGTTTTTGAGTTATTCGCGAAAAATACTTTGAAAAAGTGTTTTTCTTCACTCAAAATTTTTCAATCGTGAATAACTAAAAAGCTATCGATTTCTCGAAAAAAATTCTTCGATTATTATTTGCTCAAAATTTGATTCTCTATGGATTTCCAGTGTTATTTTTGAAAAAAAAATTTCACCCCCGAGAAGGGGTGTCAACCCCCCAACAGGGTGGAAGCGTCAATCGGCGCTATGTCATTAATGTTCATTGACCTTTTCTCTAACTATCTGCCAAATATCAAGTCGATCGGTTCAGTTTCAAAGAATTCGGATGTGAAAAGCTTCAATGACTGTACTATTCAGATTTTATCAATGTTCTATGCTTATTGTGAGAAAAATCTAAAAACAAACAAGTATTTTGAAATTTTTAAGATATTTCGACATATTTCATGTTTTTTTTGAGGGCCGAAATGTTAAAAAAAAATGTGTAACTTTGAGAGGACTTCTGCTAAAGATTGTCACATCTATCCAAATGTCTATACTGTAATTACTTGGTGTATTCTTTTATAGATTCAATTTTAATTATTTTTAAAGCTTGCTTTCCGTCTAATTTACTCCTCAAAGTGATTGCGATAAGGAATAGAGATGTTATCGGCGCTGACAGTGACAAATCCGATTGCTTTTTCGAACGAAATGCAAATAATTGCGATTCTCATCAGCGCGAGCGAACAGATAGGTATCCAAATAGACGTCAACCAACATTTGAATTGATTTATGTTTCCAGGTATATATTTGCGAACATTTTTAGCGGCGATCGGTGTTGATTGCACGTTTGACACGATTTTAGGTAGAAGTTTGTCTCACATCCGAAGGCCAGAGTACAATCGATGTGTATTAATAGAGATTTTCCGGCGAATTAAATATGAGGCAATAATAAACACGCCGATGATTTATTTTTCATGACGAAAGTAGCTCGTCTTACATGTTTGCAAGTGATAATAACAAAGTTTTGACATTTACCATGCCCAGATGTTTACGAAGAATTGTTTGTTTGTACCTGAGAATTATGTGATGCAAAAAAATAGGTCGTTCGTGTTCAGGCCTATTTGAAATAGACGAGGCAAAAACCTCGCATTCGCAGGAGAAATTTTTCGACTCGATTTTTTTGCATATTCAGATTCGTGAGATGTTCCTTAACATGAATCAAGATGATGCCGGCCGGAAATCTGGTGCCTATTTGTTTAAACAAACTTTTTTTAAACAAATTGTAAACATTGGTTTTTTCACTCCGGAAAAGGTTTTAGTTTTTTTGGCACATTATAAACAAATGAGTTCCTACGCACTATGCCTCTAAATTTGATAGTTTTAAAGTTATAAACAATTTAAGTAGCTAAAAATGCGAAAATGGCGATTTTCAACGGCCGATTTCCAGGTTAAAATTGTTATTTTTGATGTTGCCAGGTACCTAAATTAAAATTTAAACATCCCCCTACAAGATGCTGAAGAGTTTTTGGGACTCGCATTATTCTAAAGCCTTGTTTTTTAATTGTTAATAAAGCGCTATGAGCCGCGCGCGCGCGCCTCTCTCATACGCGGATTCGCTATTTATAACGAGCGTTCAAATAAAAACGTGGTCGAAGTTGGCTCTGACACAATGGACGTAGGGAGTAGCTTATAGCGACCAACTTAACCTCATTTCTCAACGAGCTGTATAGCAGCTGTCAGTTTCAATAACGTTAATGACTATATAACTTTATTTTAAAGAATAATCGTGATAACAATAACAAACAATTAAAGGAGCTGCGGAAAGTGTCCCCCTCCTTGTTATAACAATAAATTAAAGCAGCTGCTGAAAGTGTCCCCCTCCTTGTTCCAAGCACTTTTCACACCTGTTCCTCAAAGAATTAAAGACATTTTCTAAGATGCTCGGGGTATTGTTAATTTCACGAATCTTGTCTATAAGTCGAGCCTGCAGATGGTTTAAATCAGGAATAGGCAGTTCAAAAATAGTGTTTTTAAGGTAAGGCCACAAAAAGAAATCACACGGCGTAATATCACATGACCTCGGTGGAAATTCATGTTCAGCATTGAGACTTATTAGTCGATTTTGGAAAACTTCCCTCAACATATTCATCGTCTCGCCTGCCGTATGTGCCCTTGCGCCATCTTGTTGAAAGTAAAAGTTTGTAATTTCGTTTTCTTCCAGCTGGTTAACAAAAGGAGCGATAATTTCTTCTCTATACCTTTGCGCAGTAAGAGTACCATTAAAAAAAATAGGTCCATAAATCCTCCTTCGATTGAGAGCACACCAAACTCCAATTTTTTGAGCGTGTAGAGGGCCCTCGACAAAAAAGTTATCTGGTTTTTCAGAAGACCACATTCTCATATTCTGTGAGTTTACGTAACCACTTAAATGAAACCAGGCTTCATCAGAAAAAAAGGTGATATTATGAAGTTCACCGTAGTTGTTTAAAAACCATTCACAAAATACAGCCCGTCGCGGAAAATCAACTTCATGAAGTTCTTGCTGACAAGTTAAACGATAGGAGAACAAACGCAAATCTTTTTTTAACACTGTGTGGCAGGTACCGACTGATACTCCCACCATTTGTGATAAAACACGTACAGAAGTTCTTGGCGCATTTTCCATTATTTGTTGGACATTTTCTTTTAATTCTTCAGTCCGCTTTTTAGGTCGGCCGCTTCCTTCTTTTCTTGTTACACTGCCCGTTTCACGAAAAACATTAACACAACGCTGAACTGCACTTTGAAAAATTTTGTACTCAACAACGCCGGGAAATTGATTTTGAAATTCTATGAAACATTCCTCAATAGAATACTTCCATATTCCATCAATCTTGCGTCCATTTCTAAAGTAGGACTCTATGATAAACACTTTTTGTTCTTGAGAAAACACCATTTTAAACGCTTTTTAAAACGAAAATATTCAAATTGATAGCGGCGATATAGCGCTTTGACAGATGACGTTTAAGTTCATTTGCTATACGCTACGCCCTACGTCCAAATTTTCAGAACCAACTTGACCACGTTTTTATTTGAACGCTCGTTATATTTATAATGATATAAAGAATCAAATAGTTCTGTTTACCATCAAAATTTAAAAACACACTGTATATAACTGTTTCAAGTACATGTTAATGATATCACAAGTGACTTATTTGTTGGAATATGATCTCTCTCCTCTTCCAAGTCCTCAGCTGATACACTTGATGACACATTGTTTTGCAATTTATTTCGCGTAACCAATCATTTAAAAAATAGATTCAGTAGGATATCTGAGAAATACCCGTCTATTTTTACTTTTAAAAGAAGTAATTTGGGTATCGGGAGCGACACAACAGAGGATTATTTTTAGATGCCTTATCGGGATCTGGCAGGATTATTGCGAAAACATGTTTAGGTATTCATTAGCGCAGCATTGCCAATACTGTAATCCGTTTTGCAAACATCGCAGCACTATAATTATTTATTGTTGTCATATGCTGCTCTTGTTTAATTCAAATTACGTATAAATACTCTTGTGATAAATAATATTTGTTTTACTAATTACCTTATCTCTTCTTGCGCCTCGCTAATGATTTATAGCCACGGGAATTGTTTTGCCATCGCCAAACGCTTATTACAAAGCCAAATTTCAACGCAAGGATACAGAAATTTACTTTGTTACTTTATTATTCTTTCATATTGTCTTATGCGAAACAGGTACGCATATATTTGCATACTCCGTAGATAATTTGTCGTATTGTTAAACAAATACAACTTTTTAGATGTAGTGGTACATATTTTGACGTGGAAGACATTAAATATATGTACTTGAGGCAGAAGGTCGTTGAAAGTTATTATAAAAAATAGTTTTTACTTTAACGTATAATTTTAATGTTTAACAGTAGTGTAGCTATAAAATGGCATTGGCATTGTTTAAAAATCGAAAAGGGTAGGGTTCACTTTAATCTGGAACAATCTGATGAATGTTTTCATTCAGAATAATGTACGCAATTTTGCACAACTTTGATACGTAAGCGGTTTTCCAGGGAATTGAGGAAGAGCGTTGTATCATAAAAAATATGTATTTACTTGTGGTTTGTATAATGAATAAATTACTTCTTTCATATTTTTAATTCCTTGATTACAGTCATTAGATTCTTTATTACTGGCGACTTATACATACGTAGGCGTTTTGATAACAAAGAAATAATCATAATTTGTGCTTCATTGGGATGTTTGAGAGATTAATTAATTTGTATTAACTTAAATCTTCAATAAATGTAATATAAATCAAGCTATAGTGATAGATAGCGACATATCTGTATACAGAAAAATGTAGCTGTGGATATGGATATTAACTGATATCTAACATTCATACCAAATATAGACTTAGGAACAAAGACTGACTCGTACTCGTGTACAAAAACTAAGATTAAATTAATTATATAGATAAAGTATTTTTCTAATCAAGATACACAAAAAAAAATCATTGTTCGAAGTATACTATACAGGGTATGACTTTGAATGCAGGTCACCATACGACGGAGACTACGTAAGTTTTAGAAACACGTATAACATTTTTTTTCTGTATCCCTGTTGCGCTAAATGTTTTGGCGACAATTCGAATATGGTTACTCTTATGTCTATATCACTGTCTTTTAGACTTTACTTGCATGGCACTGATTTCAAGGACAATGAGTACCTGAAATGGAAAAACTTCAAGGAGCTTGTGCAGGCCTTCTTTAAGTACCTATGATCAGAGTCGACATTCGATCACAGTCGTTGATGGGTCCACAGAGGTCCTGTGACAAAGTCCGCCTTCGGTTTGGACAATTGGTCTCTCCAAATTGCACACATCTTTGGATTATCGCTAATATTCGGAAAACTTTTCAGTTTCTAAAATTCGACACTTCTATTTTTACAGAACGATTGCCCCAGGTGGTGTCATTTACTGCAGTTTCAATATTTTATTGGAAAGCGCAAGTATAAAATCCAGACGGAAACTGAAGTACGACAACACCGATTGTGTTGCAGTGGCATTTCCTCGATGGGAATAGCTTTCCTTCCTCGATCCAAAGAAAACTTAAAATACAAAATATTTTACATAAAAATGTGATATCAG
This sequence comes from Anoplophora glabripennis, assembly GCF_000390285.2. NCBI lineage: Eukaryota > Metazoa > Arthropoda > Insecta > Coleoptera > Cerambycidae > Anoplophora > Anoplophora glabripennis. The sequence continues at coordinate 43,331 of NW_019416487.1, forward strand.
CCTCGAGTTCTCCATTCCGTTTCCGTTTCGTGCGAAGCACGGCTTGCTTAATAATGTGTACCATCCCCTGAATAATTCATCAACTTTTACACTATCATTTGTATTAATTACAATCTTATTTCTGGATATATACACAATGATGTTATTAGTTTTGCACGGCAAATTGAACATAATGTTGCGCAACGGTTTTGCATCATTGTAAAACAAAAGTAAGAACATACTGGGTGGCCAAAATGAAAACGACACAGAGCCATTTTCAGGAACTGCGTCAAGATTGTAGAAAAACGCTCAGACCCGTCGATTTCAGATTAAAGGGCGACATTCTTTGCTGGTATTTTTGACTCCGTCACTTTCACCCCCAAGCAAGGGTAAGCATCACCCCAAAATATTTAAAATGGCATTGGGGGTTGAGTAATATTTCTTTTGAAAGCTCTTACAATTCTCTTTACAACAGACTTTAAATTTTATAATTCCACCCAATACTTTGGAAAAAATTTACATTTTAAAATTTAAATTATGTTTAGTTGCTTACTTACTACTTAGTTGATTAAATGTTCAAACTGATGACCGCCCGCTTCCATACAAGAATAGAGATTTTGTTCGAAACGTTCGCGCACATTCCGAAGCATTTCCGGAGTGATTCGACGGCATTCGTCGACGATTCTTTGACGCAAATCTTCCAGCGACGCTGGCTGTGTTTTATAGATTTTACTTTTTAGGTATCCCCACAAAAAGAAATCAAGGGGCGATAAATCCGGTGATCGTGGAGGCCACTCAATGCTGCCTCTTCTCCCAATCCAATTCCGTAGAAAACGTTGGTCCAAATACTGACGGACAATTAACGCATAATGCGGAGGAGCACCGTCCTGTTGAAAAATCAAATGATCTTCATCATACTCTGGAACATTTTCAATAATATCAGTCAAGGCAGGGTCAATAGCGTCTTCCAGTAATTGCAAATACATTTGGCCAGTCAAATTACCAGGTAGAAAAAAAGGACCCACCAGCCGGTCACCGAAAATTCCAGCCCATACATTTAATTTTTCCGGTTGCTGTGTATGCACCTCGTGAAAAACTCTTGGGTTTGAATCGGACCAATAGCGGCAATTGTGACGATTTACCGTCCCGTTCAAGAAAAAACTGCATTCATCAGAAAAACAGATGTTAAAAAGGAACTGTGGATCGTTCCCTGCTCGCTCACTCATTATTTCGCAAAATTGCAAACGGCGGTCATAATCATCCTCATGAAGTTCCTGGACTAAATGTATTTTGTATGGATGGAATTTATTCTTCTTCAAAATGGTTTGTATGCTAGTTCGATTGATCCCAGACACAGATGCCAGCTGCCTCGTACTTAATGTAGGATCAAGATGAACTTGTCCCAAAACTGCAACTTCACTAGCTTCATTAACTATAGGTTTTTCAATTTCTCGTTTTTTATTGGCTACGTTCCCTGTCTCTTGAAATTTTTTTACTAACTCTAGAACATACTTCCTCCTGACATGTCGATCTTGATGTTGTTCATTAAATAGCTGAGCTGTTCTATTCGCACATTTATTGTTCATAAAGTAAAGCGAAATGATATCTACCCTTTCCGCAATGGAATAAACCATAGTGTTTAATTTTCAAAAACACAATTAAATAAACTACCAACCAACGCTTCCAAATAATACTAGAAAATAACTTGGAATCCACTAATTTTACGTTAATTGTGTGTGTATAGCATTAATTTCTGTTTTTTGCAATTTTTTTTTTTTTACGAAAGTGATAACAAATCGCCAAAAACCAATGTAACGCAAGAAATACTAAATTTATACCATTGGCGTACTTAACTCGAATGACTGACATTTTTACCGTTACTAATTGTTTGTACATAAGTTTCGACTTTAAAATAAAAATTCTTAATAAGTATTGGGCGAAATTATAAAATTTAAAGTCTGTTGTAAAGAGAATTGTAAGAGCTTTCAAAAGAAATATTACTCAACCCCCAATGCCATTTAAATTTTTTGGTGCGATGCTTACCCTTGCTTGGGGGTGAAAGTGGCGGAGTCAAAAATACCAGCAAAGAATGTCCCCCTTTAATCTAAAATCGACGGGTCTGAGCGTTTTTCTAAAATATTAACGCAGTTCCTGAAAATGGCTCTGTTTCGTTTTCATTTGGCCGCCCTGTATATTTTTTACTATACATACTCGTATAGTACTCATAAGCTATAATTATGTTGATATCAGACATTTCTGATATTATTGATACGATAATACCCGTATAGTCATATTTCTGTGAAGCTAACTAATAAGTTCAAATCAACGATGATCTACAGTTAAAATCGGTAGTAATTGATGATAATCGAAAAAAATACTGCTGCAAATATATAAATGTTTACACGTTTTATGGGTGCTCCAACTAGACTAACTAGTTTTATAAAAATATGTTATTATTATTAATTATGACCTAATTATATATTATCCTTGATAGTTTCCTGACGTATTTAATAACAAAACTTGAAATTGGCATCACAGTAACGTCAATACTCTTCGTTTACTTCTCAATCATAAAAAAGTAACAAGATCCCAATTCCAGTAATATAACCGCAGTTACATATTTTAGCGATGATAGTTACCTAGTAGCGTCGCCGGTGTCAGTGACACTTGTAGGTATTATAAAATGGCATTTCTAAAATATTTTAGCGACATATTTAAAAACAATGTGCGAGCGGTACGTGCCTGGAGTGAAAATACAAATTGGAAATGAGAAAGCAAGTGTTTCTAGCATTTAATGATACACCAATTAATAATAGCAACAGAAACAAGATATGGAATAGTTTGTTGGTAATATACTATTGGAAAGTAGCTGTGCGTTTAAGGAAGGATTTTTATGATTCCAACCAGATTTTGAGCGGTTGGAGATGTCAATAAATAGCATAAATAATTTTATCTAAGACTGTCGTAAACTGGTGACATTTTAAAACTGTTTCCTAAGTGCCACTTTAGTTAAATGGAACGAAAGAAACTTTTTTGTTCTGGTACAAAAAAGTCTATACAATATCTCTAGCTCTATCAGTTGCTGACATAAAAAATAGAGGTTCCAATTAATATTTTCAATTTGACCTTGCTTTGACTTTGAAACTTAAGTTCAAGGTCAAAATCAAGGTCACCAACATATCATTAATACCCACTCACTTGATTGGCACATCTGAAATGAAAAATGTCCTCAAATCATGTGTGTTGCTGTTAGGAATTTTAGTGATAATCACAACCTATGTCTTTTATATTTTACTATATCGTTATAGTAGTTCTTATTTTCTTCTAAGTCTTTTGAATGTCCATTATTAAAATAATCGAAAAACGAATACGTCTTCATATATATGATCTTTATTAATTGTGCATCAGCCAAACTAAAATCATTATACCGGAATAACAAAGTTGACGTCAACTTCCGGTATAACCGGAAGTGTTGCAGGAACAAAATTATTATATCTGAAAGGAGCACACCCAAAACCCTAGTGTGCCAATTTTCAAAATTGAAATTGAAGTAGGTATACTTCTGCTATAAACGTAATTCGTAAAAATCAAATTTTTTTCTCCCTTTTTCGCCAATTTTAATTTTAATTTCGAAGTAATCTTCGAAAAAATATTGTTCGATACTCTTGTGCGAAGTCGCTTTGCGTTATCGAATGTTTTTTAGCTGGGGCACTCGCAAAAAAACTACTCTGGAATACGAAAGCGACATTTCTCAACCTAGAATAAAAAATATCCATTTTCTGCAATCGCCATATACTGGTTGATTCAGTCATAATGTCTTTAATTTTAACTACGTATTCGGAAAGCCTGATAAAGACAGAAATGTTGATTGGGAACGCGTCGGCGCATCACAGTGCGTTCAAACGTTGAAGCGAAACAGCTGATTTCACCAGTCGTCAAAACCAAAGTGCAGTGAATCATCATTTTATTAACAAAGTGCTATGGACGGATGAGTGCTCTTTTAGCCGTACTGGCATTTTAAATTAGTAGGCACCATACTACTCTTTAAAAAGTAATAAGTCACTAGGTGTACCTACGTATAGTCTTTCCGATGTCAACTGACTTTGTTGCGATTTTTTTCCCCCTATTCAGACCAACTTACTGCTATTCAAAAGTCTATGTTGGTAATGCCAAATCGTTTCAAACTCGCATACGTCTAGACTCGTACTTATTTCTTTTATTTTTTTCTTTGTATATGAAGCAAGATAATTTATAGAACCGCTCCGCGCAACGACAACCATCAAGATCGATCGCCCCATTACGAGAACTAAAAATCTCGAACCTAACGGGTGAACGAGAACTGAATGTCACCGTGGAAAACGATCCAGCCGTCATGTGTCTCCAGTTAAGTGACAACTTGTGCGTACCGTATTTTCGAGATACGTTATTGCCGCCATTAAAGTTTATTAGTGCACATAAAACGTTAATAAGCGCAAATGCTTTATGTGTAAAACTGCGAATTGTATTATAAACTTGTGCGGATATATTTAATTGTCTGGTAATTTATGTCAACTGTGTTTGCCCGCGGAAAATAGAAGTAAATATGGGTGTTTATGATCGTATTTTATTAAATAGGAATAATTACAGCGACACGTAAAAAAAGTGGTCTGTACTTTTGATTTGATCCTATAGGCTTTATGTATTTTGAGGTGCTGAATACGAATCTGAAGTCTGTTTAGCTCAAACACCCCCAAAATTTTGATTAATTGGCAAAAATTGCGCGCTCTAACGTGATTTATGTCGATTTTTCGCTATTTTTGGTGATTTTTCGTAATTATTTTGAGATTTTTGCAAAATCTGGAGGGGGGGGGAGAATGCAGCTTAAAAGACTTCAGATTTGGATAAAAGTGTTAAATTATTCAGCATCTTTAGTTTTCTATACTATTTGTTTCGAGTGTATAAGCCTTTCTTTTAGTGTAAATTACTTAGTTTATTTTAATGTAATGACAGGAAAAGATAATTTATTGAAATTTGATACGCTATAGTAGTTCCTGGAAGGCTTCGTTTGTGACCCATCAATTAATATTTTATATTGCCATGGACGTAGGTAAAGGTACGTGACCATGTATTTTAGGGTAGCCCAAAAAAAAAACGAATATATTTTTTTCGTGTCTCTTGTGAAGATATGTTAGTTTATCATGTTTTAAGAGTCCCCTCAAAAAATCAGCTCAAAAAAAATTTTTTAGAGGTCACTCAATATTTTTAAAATGTCAAAAATCGTTAAAAATTGATTTTTTAAATTTTTTTTTTCTCGTTGTTTTATCATTTTCTAGGTTGAAAAAAATCTGAATTCTGAAAATTTCAAATCGATATTTTAATTTCTAAAGGTCACTCATAATTATTTTCACTTTCAAAGTAGTGTACCTATGTTTTCGAGCGACCTCTAAAAAATAAATATCAACGAAGTAATAATTTTTTTTTATTGAATTGGATGAATAAAAGAATAGAAATAAATCACGAGAAAACTCAAATTTAAAAAAATTAAAAAATTATAAATATTTGATACAGTGCGGTAGTAAATTTTGCCTAGAGAATTTTTTTTAAGTGTCTTGTGATTTATTCTATTCTTTTCATCAAATTCAATAAAAAAATTATTAGTTCATTGATATTTATTTTTAGAGGTCGCTCGAAAACATTTTAGGTACACTACTTTTAAAGTTAAAATAATTATGAGCGACCTTTAGAAATTAAAATATCGATTTGAAATTTTCAGAATCGAGATTTTTTTCAACCTAGAAAATGATAAAATAACGAGAAAAAAAATTTTCAAAAAAATCTATTTTTGACGATTTTGGAAATTCTTCCGGTTCCAGATTTTGCATTATCCAAGTCTGCTTTTTTTTCTCCTTGTTTTTGGACCTAGTGAATTACTAATTAATCTTACCAGTATTTTTGCAAAAATAAAATGCTCTTATTATCTCCAAGTCTCCAAATTTGAATAATGTAATAATTACAGTCTATATTCTGTTACCAAACAAATTAGCCTGCAGAGTAATAAATAAATTAAACCACAATATTTGCTGTTTCTTAATCGATAAAAATAATTTTGACATAGTGTCATAGACGTACAATTAGGAAAACCGTGTTATTATTTTTACATTGCGTCTATTTTGTGTCAAATCGAACCTAGAGTAGTGATTGTCATGGATAATACGCCTTACCATAGTCCACGAATAGAAAAATTTGTATGGAGAAAAGATGAAATCATATACAGGCTGTTACAAAATCGCTTCTCACTACAGGGGTCTCGGGAACGGTAAGAGATACGAAGTAGCTTAAATGGGGGCAAAATTGCGTAATCAGGACTTAAATGGGGGCAAAGTTGCGTAATCAGGAGACCAACATTATACCTCTACAAAATCAAGGCTAACATGATTAGTTTTTCGAAATATTTGAAAAAAAAACGACATTTTGGAAAAAAGTTTTCGTTTAATTTCATCCTTGTTTGAGGATAATAGAATATTAATACAAATGCATCTGACGCTCTTTCACAGTTGCGGGTACAGGTATAATAAATTCCGATCATATTATGCTCATCTTCATTTTGAACATTTGCCAAAACGGAAACGTTTTTTAAATATTTACTGTAATTTTTTAAAGTATAATATTCATTTGGAGTTTTGGTTGTTGTATGACGAGGTGATGGAGATTAAACTCCAATAATGTTTTATTATAACTTGTGATGGTAATAGTTTAAATAACTAGGTGGCTTTCACAGGGTCTAACGACACTAGAGATTCAATAAATATAGAAACCTAAATAAAAAATTAGATAAATTTGGAACGAATACATTGGGGATGAGTTTTTCGAGACAAAACGTTTGAATCTGGTTTGGGCTGACTCGGTACAGTATTGGGGGTCGTGAAGGCTTGCAAAAAATGTACTAAAATTTGCAAGGTCGTATTCAAAAACATGAAGTAGATGAGGGTCCTGCAGAGACGAAATTACATATAAAAATTGATTATGCCAAAAACCAGTTTTTTTGAGCCCTTTTAAGGGCATATAACTTCCTAAGGGTGCGTTTTAGGGCACATGTTAATAGGAACTTTTTGGCTTACTTTAATGAGTTATAAACGCAGCAGGAGTTTGGAACCCTATTTTAGAAACACCCTGTATAATAATTATTATTATGTATGCTGTTCCAATTAGATGAGATTATCTGAGACCTCAAGTAAATAAAACAAGCTTATTTATCAGTATCAGTGGTTTTATAAGCTAATGGTCAACCTCAGAAGGAGGAAAATGAACAATTTTCAAGTATTTCGTGTTTAATTTTTAAGGATTTTGTAGTTCGTGTTACGGACTGCTACGGATTTTGCTGATTTACATTTACTATGATACAACGATTGGTGCTCCTTAGTCCAAGCATTATAGAGAAATGCTTACAGAAATTGTTACCTGGACAAAAAAAATATGACCGTATAGAAAATTAAATTTTAAATTGAGTTTCTTGTTCTTTAAACTCGATCCGATATGGCGAACATGGTTAAAAATAATCGCAAAGTAGAAAAAAACGGTTTTTCTAAAATAACTTAAAAAATACAGCACGGATTGAAAAATTTTAAATGAGAAAGTTGTAGGTTTTAAAAAGATCTATCGACTGATTTTTTGAAAGTAACGATTGCTTTGTTACTTTTCGAGATATATCGAAAAAACCGTTAAAAATCTTCTCTTTTCTCTTCTTCTATAACTCGTTTACATTTACGTGCCCATATTTGCTATTTACTGCAAGCATAGCCCGCGGCAAGCCAAAAAAGTACATTTTTGAAAAATTTAAAAATATTAATTATTTTTCGAGATATATCGATTTTTTGAAAAAAGGCGCTCTCGAAAATTGGCTAGATCTTCTCAGCGGATAGCCCTACAGTAACGATGTTCGGTTTATTTTCTTCGTAAAGAGTTATATTATCATGCTGTTAAAAAATGTTGACGATTTTATTAATTTTAAGGATCAAAAAATGACTTTGAAAAAGTTGTACTCTTTTGGGTATGTTTTTTTCAAATTACTATTTCAATTTTTATTTTATGAAAACTAAACCTTTACGGGTCTATTTTGCTTCTAAGGCGAACATGCTATAATATTCGTGTTTAGCTACCCCAGATTAAGTACAAAAAAATAATAAAAATTGAAATAGTTATTTAAAGAAAACATACCCAAAAAAGTGCAACTTTTTCAGTCATTTTTTTATCCTTAAAATTAATAAAATCGTCAACATTTTTTAACAGCATGATAATATAACTCTTTACGAAGAAAATAAACCGAAAATCGTTACTGTAGGGCTATCCGCTGAGAAGATCTAGCCAATTTTCGAGAGCGCCTTTTTTTCAAAAAATCGATATATCTCGAAAAATAATTAATATTTTTAAATATTTCAAAAATGTACTTTTTTGGCATGCCGCGGGCTATGCTTGCAGTAAATAGCAAATATGGGCACGTAAATGTAAACGAGTTATAGAAGAAGACAAAAGAGCAGATTTTTAATGGTTTTTTCGATATATCTCGAAAAGTAACAAAGCAATCGATACTTTCAAAAAATCAGTCGATAGATCTTATTAAAACCTACAACTTTCTCATTTAAAATTTTTCAATCCGTGCTATACTTTTTTAGTTATTTAAGAAAAACCGTTTTTTTCAACTTTGCGATTTTTTTAACCATGTTCGCCATTTTGGATCGAGTTTAAAGAATAAGAAAATCAATTTAAAATTTAATTTTCTATACGGTCATATTTTTTTTGTCTAGGTAATAATTTCTGCAAATTTAACATTAATCCGTGACAGAATGCTTGGACTCGCGTCCGGGCGCGTTTCCGACCGTCGTTTGTTTGGCCGCCGTGTACATGCGCCGCTGCTGGCGGGGCCCCGCGTGAAAGTTGCGACCGCCTCGGCTGCACCGAGAGCCGCAGACCGTCACCATCGACAGCTCACCAGGTTAGTGCACCGCGAACAGCCCGACCGACGACACGGACTAACCTGGGGTACCAACCCAGAGAGTACCGACGACTCCACAGTGATAAAACTTCGGCCGCGACAGTCGTTCCATTGTTGCAGTTGGATTTTTTCCTTTTTTTTTTTTTGTCGGCTCGAGAGAGAGTCGCCGTTGTTCCGCTACGCCGGTTGTGTGAAAGTAACCAGCGGAGTGCCGTTACACAAGCCGTTTTCCCAAGTGTTCCGGACGTGGTGCCATGTAATTGCTGGGCGCCATGATGAGCCAGGAGGTACTGCAGGTGGTCCACGAGAAGGACCCCTGGATCGAGGAGTCCGGCGACATACCCTGCCACCACGACGCATCGTGGCCCAACATAGAGGAGGAGGCGGTCCAGATGGCCGACAAGAAGGGCCGCAGGAAGTCGTGGCACGCCATCAAGTTCGAGAGGAAGAGGCGGAAGGGGGTGGTGGAATCGGGATTACCGGGAGAGGCGAGGCAGAAGAGGCCGTCCTGGTGGAATATCTTCGCGGCGGCCAACCAGTGGCCTAGGTATGTTCCCGAGGTGTTTTCTGTCTGCGGGAGGTATTGAAGATTGAGCGTGTATTGTGCAGAATGGCGTGTTGTCTTGCAGAACGTAGTGTTGCACGGGGAAATGTATTTATTGCACTAAGTGCCTTTTCGGAGGATGTATATTTTGTTAAATAAACCGTGTAAAGAAGAGTGGTTTAAGGCAGTGGTTCTCAAAGTGTGGATTCCGACCTCCTAAAGAGTCGCTAATGGTTTTAGAAAATATATTAACATGTATTTATTTTACATGTTTAAAAAATCCCTAGAAATAAATATGCTTGTGTGCCGACACTAACTAATTTTCTAAATCTGCATTCCGTATTCGAAATAACACAATACAATTCTATTATTTTCCTATTCCGATTTATTTCTTGGTTCGATAATAGTCATCAATAAGAAAATATTTCTTCATATTACGCTAGCTCGGGATACTCTTGCCTTCTCTTAATTCAAAAGCGATCTAAACTGCTAGAAAAAAAATCTTTTTTTAAGTTCATCAGCATAAGTAACATTTAAAGAACGGGTTGCAACTTCTATACATTTTGAGAACCACTGCTTTAAGGGATACAAAGTCATTTCTTCAGAACATTCGCTTCCTCTTTGAGTAGCTTTATATAACGCAATTTATATAATTTCATAATCATTTTTCCATTCGCTTGTCTGAATTATGACAATTCACACTATCTTTTAGGTGCCAATTACTAAAAAATTGCATTAGTTATGTTTTTATGCGAATTTTAGTAACAAATTTGATAATCCACACCTTGGCTTGGCCTTTAATTATTACGTATTAATTGTGTAAAAAAATAATAAAAGTTAATAAAAAAAATAATAATAAACTAATAGAAATAAGTTAAAATAACTAGAAACTGTTACAATTTAATTTGTAAACTTTAACAAAGTTGATTCGGAAGCATTTTGAGGGGTGTATTTTTCAGAAAATATCCGAAAAAAATCGTAATCGGTGTAGGATTTGTAATTTTGACGAATTTCGTTCTTATAGTTTATTTAATAATAAATATTTGAACTTCATTTTGTTATACACAGCTATAAACCAGAACACGCTGTATACAGTGTATTCACGGATAGAGTTTAAAAGAGGAAATACTTTATTTCTCGTCTTATGAAAAATAAAAAATCGCACACGCTGTATTAGATAAGAAACATAAAAAAACAGTCCTTTTCTAACATTTAATATGTACAGGGTGTCCCCAGATCCAGATCATCTTTTTCTTTTTCAAAATTTAGAAACAGGTTTTGAAAAACAATTCTATAAGTATTATTAAAAAGTTACATATTTTTTTAATTCTGAGCAATTAAGTAGGCCTTAGCGAGATCAAAAAAATGTATGTTTGTTTATCGGATAAGATAAAAAAATATTGTAAGAACCCTGTACTCGTTAATGCGCTTAAAACTACATTTTTCTACATCAGAAACAATTTTTTCAAGAAAAACTACTTTTCTATGAAATGAAAGATAAAAACTTTCCACCCTAGCCTACATATTTTATATAGATATTTATAATGGTTGTTATAAAGGAGTAACAATTGCTTTCCTTATCTGTATACTAGCAGATTTATGTTTTATGGTAGTAGATTATAATTTATAAGTATTTAGTCATATTTAAATAGAACAGTTTGTTTCTTCGTCATTTTCTGTGACATAACGAGTTATTTAAATTTTCTCTCAAACGGTCCCAAACATTGAATCGAAGAACAAATCTCTAGAATGTACCAACAACCGTCTTGTACATAATCGAGGTTTCTCACCTTTGAGTAACGAGATATGTTCTTACGATAAATTCCGATTAGGAAACTAGTCTCGGTCCGTGACTATTAATCATATGCAAGGTATTTTAATATAAACAATTAGAAACATTTTCACCTAGCACTTTCCCGGCTCGCAGGCTCCATCCGAGCCACCCATGTATCAGGAATTTCTCGTCATGGCCAGAGAACGAGATTTTGCATTACTGGAGCGGGTACACCCACACAACGACGTTGTCGCGTCGCGCAAAGGTGTCGCGTAGGGTAAAACGCCCTTAACAGAGTTATATTCACGTGAGTGCGTTACAGACGCGAAAATTCGCAGGAATTGAAATGTAACGAAAACATGAAATATTTTTCGCAGTGTCGTAACATGTTGACATTTGAATTCTTTTGATTTCCTAAACGTCAAAAAGACAGTTTAGTTAACCGGACTCGAAAAGATTGTTTTGTTCTACGCCTTTTTTTCTTTCAGTAAACTTTTTTTTTCAGAAAACGTCATTCGTATTTTACAAAATGCGAATTGTATTGAGTGTAGGTGAGATATAATATATTGTGGGTATAATTCAGTGCTGCAAATTAATTTTGACATTATTTTTCTAATTTAAAATTTTGCTAATTCTAAAATACATTTTGAGACTTTCTGAAATCCAAATGACATACTGAAATACAGGTGACTAATCTAAAATACAATCGAAGCTTTCTTGAATACATCTGGAAAAAATGTGGAACAAAAAAATCTTTCGTACAGCTATTTTTAATTTAATCAAAAAAATCGCTTATTGTATACCTATTTTTGACAATTTATTTATTTCACTTTCAAGCTAATTAACTCTCAAAGGTCATAGTTGGGATGGGCTATCTTAAAGGTCACATTAGTGCGAATTGGGATTTGAACCTATATGTCTTCTTTATTTGTTTTCGAAAACAGCGTATTTATATCCAAACTGGAGTAAAATTTTCCGAGAAATCGAATGATGTATTAGGTTTAAAACAACAAAATTTGTTAATAAAAAATGCGATTGAAAAAAAAGTATTTTTCTTTAATTCGTATTTTTTATAAATTATGACGAGAAAATGTAAAAAAAGGTTTTTGAAGTTCGCAGTCTATATTTTTAAGAAAAAAAATCCCATATTGATAAAATGATATTGCCGATTTTTCCATACCATAAAACTTTATCTTCTATATCTTTTAATATCGTATTTAGTAGTTTTTCTCTTCTAGAAACCGTGAATAACCAGACAAAAACCATCACAATTAAAGAAACTATTACGTCTTCATTTAAAGTGATTTACTTTTTTGCGCTTTATGTATGAATGTTTCGATTTCTATTTTCTTATACTCTTTTGGATAATATCCAAATGATTTAGATACATTTCAATTCATAGGGCACAAATTTTGAGAATTTTTTGTAAATGTCTTCCTTTTTGCAAATTTTAACAATGTTTCGATATTGTTTGATACAAATTTGCGGTGTTAGATTGTCGAATAAAATTCTCCGTAGAATAGAAAGCGATTTTTGTTTACCTACATCAGTAGTTTCATTTGAAAAATGTACTACTATTGTACTTCATAAGCGCTGCTGATAATGTCTTCTCTTTTTTTTATACAGATGTTTATTTTACAGAAAAACATGACAGTTGAGTGTACATATCCCTTCATTATTCGCGACGTAACAATGGGACATTATCACTTGATTTGTTTTGTAATTAGAAATTTAATATAAAATTCGTAGAAGCGCCACTTATTTTATTCTTTATTACTAAACGTTAGAAAATTTTTTACTAATAGTTATGTATATCAATTTATTATTTTCAAATTTTAATCTTTCTCAGATACAATTTTGTAAATTGTGCTTAAATATAAAGAAATTTTGAAGTTTCTATTACTTACATTCAAAACATGTTGACAAGAAGACGACGTTATTGATAAACAGACACTTTTAGCAATACATAATCTGTTTCTTTGTTATAATCTAAAAATTGCTTACAAAAATGTTTTAATAGCGACTTATTCAGTGTTATTTTGTCAATCTTTTTAATACTGTTTACGTTAAGTTATTTTTTCTAGACATTCTTTATGAAATTACAACGCAAATCGTAACGCGAGCCTATAATTTTTCTATGAATTTATTAATAATCAGCAATACTTCGACTTAACAATGACTGGTATCAACAGTTACTAAAATCAAGCAATTAAAAGATTAACCTTAATCCGGATATACCGAATTAATACTAATAGTACAAACAGGTTAAGATTAACTGAATTAAGTACAAATATTTAGATAATGAAACTTAACAGGATTTCGCTGTCGTTCTTTAAGTACATCGGAACGCGTTTTTTAACCGTGTATAAAACCAATTAGAACCGAGTTGTGTGGAGGAGGGACGATATCTTAGTATTATCTAGGTTGCACCAGCATTGAGAATTGTGTCCCAGTTCATTTTTACGAGTGAGAGTTCTTGTGGCTAGAGAAATACCTGTGAGAACACAACATATTGTACTCGTTTAAAACAACGAAATCCGCGCAATTTCTACTTTACGTAATCATTTCTAGCAGTTCCGCATGACATTGTAAGAAATTATATTGTTATAATGAGGTGGTACTATTAAACGGGTAAGGAACCTGATGTAGTCGCCATATATCTAAATCTGCAACCCGACATCCGTCAGAAGTGGCAAGAGAGATACTGGTTAATATTTACGAAATGGCCAGATGTTGTTTACTTAACAGTACACTTGTGCTAGAACGACTCATTAAATTGTTTTACTGTGTTTGGAATGTCTCAAAATTCCGTACTTGTTAATATTTTTAAATATATTTCGAACACGTTTAATAGTGTTCATAGTTACGATTTATAATAATGTTTGTGTTATGATTCTTTAAATGTATTTATTTATGTTGCTGTTTAAAATATTTTTAATTATTCATGTATTTACAAATGTAAGTATCTACATTTTGTCCTTGCTTGAACTTTTGAAAAAAAATATTGGGTCAGTAGATGGATTGGTTTTTTATACGATACTCATAACGTTTCTTTGCATTAGGAAATTTGGCAAACTTTGTACGATAAACAAACTCCATTCTATTCTGGTTTCTCTATCCTTTCATCAAAACTGTCGTCTCTCTCTCCGAATAGTAAGAATTATATAAACAGAAATGTATTTTTAGGTTTACAACCGCGTTGTTTTGTAGGCGTCGATCAAAAATATAAATACACGTGTACAAAAATTAGTTTTTAGAAACTATCTAATAGATTTGACAATATTGAGAAAAATATATTTTGAAATTAACAAAATATGTACACGGTGGGCCAGTAGTAACGCCTCTGTGGCTAGGGACCAAACGGCAAATATTATAGAAACCTGTTTATGGCTACATTTTAAACATATTTTGAAATATACAGGGTGTTCAGGGAAAGCGTACAATATCAAAGTTATAGGTTTTTAAATGGAACACCCTGTATTTTACTGCATTTTTGAAAGCACCGTAAAAAATAGGTGAACTTTATTACCGATTCTGCATACCTAGAACGTATTTTTTGTGATATATTTCAATTTTAGTGAAAATGCAGGCTTAACGTAGAAATTTAATATTAGCAATAAAAAATAATTTTAAGGAAGCATCTTTGGATAGAGTATTTTAGATCCTTGAAGTTATAAATTATTATATTTGTTGTCACTTAGTATTATACAGGGTGTTCAAAAAACTGCTGGATACTTTTCTCAACTTTAAACAGCAATAACTTGGTTATAAGTGGACACCCAGTATATTTTTACTTTGGAAGTTAGGAAGTTAGGAAATTTAAAACTTTTTCAAACTGTGTATAGGTTCCACATACCTATCTTTAACGGTACTGGAGGTATTAGTGCCGTTTCGTTTTTTATCGATTTTTTTTGTAATATGTATCCACGTGTCTTTATCGAGGTCTTTATTGAATTGGTTTGGGTTAAGTAAGATAGTTAAAAATTGCATCTTCTTATTTGCAAAATGTGATTATTCTTCTTTTTTTACTAAACCCCGTATTTCTTGAGTTCTCGAGCAATTTTGTTAAATACAGTTTCACATTTTAAAATTTTTTGGACACCCTATATGTTTTATTATATATTTAAAAACTCTTATCAAAAATAACTTTTTCTCGAAAAATCAACTAAAAAAAAGTTTACTGTAATGCGGTACCCCATCCGGGAACACACTGTATTTGTATTTTGTCTAAACCTCACAACTTAATTAACAAACCATTAGGCGTTTAACCTTAACGTTGGCATGCAGTGCTGCTTTAATTCGTTCCTTATGAATCTATGACTTGTTTTTTTAACAATAATCTCTTAAAATTTCCGGTGTGTTAAGATAAATAAGGCGTTTAACCTTTCGCCTACACGTAAGGTCTACGCCCAAAGCTACCAAATTTAGCGATCGTCCTTAATACAAGAAACTATAGACACGAAACGACAACGGATAGATCGCCCGTTTCGTTTCAAAATAAATTAATCTCCCATGTTTAAAATTGATAAACAGCACTTGTTTTACACTGTTATCTAATTATTATGTACGCCGATACAATTAAATACGCGATAATATTAATGGACGCTATAAATAAAATTGTTTTTCCCGGACGATAAAAAAAATGTAAGTGGAGGAATATCGAGAGCGCGACTGTTATATTTGCGAATTGATCCATCATCGAGACGCAAAATCAGTGCGATAATATCGAAATTAGTGTCATTTTTTTTTAAATTTTATCCATCATTGTCAGGTGTAATCATTTTATTTGTTATTATGAGCTAGCGATTAGCGAAATGTTTATAGATAGTAAATACACTTCAAGTCATAAAACAACTTTTATACTAACTTACGACAATGATTAGATGAAAACTTTTTGGAACCTCTGATTTCACCTATAGCTCTGTTTACAAGTGTTGAGACATGCCTTTTAATATACACGTCACAAGCACAAACTAACAATTTTACTGCTTGAAAAAACGGAACAAAAAAGCGAACGACACGCCGTTTGTGGCCATGACTATTGACCTCTTTTTATGTGGAATGTAGCCCGGGGACGATTCCAGGAGTTCCCAAACTTTTAACTGTTTCGTTTATTATTAATTTTAACCAGCGTTTTACAGTTGAACTTATCGGTATGCTACGCCTCTGGGTCGGCTCGAAACGGACCGATTTCAGTCATAGTGGCTGTGCCTAGTATGCAAAAAGAAACGCCGCAATAGTGTTGAACTAAATAAGACACGCAATTGTTGCCGTTCTCGTAAACAAAACGTAACGGTGAGGCAAGACCGCGGCCTGTTTAAAAAAAAAATTGTTAGCGGCGTGGGCTGGCATTCACCTTTCCATAATTTTTGTACGTCGGTCGGGCGTTTTAACGATCCTTACACAAAAATTTTCAGCGTGCCTTGCTGCCGCGAAAAAAATTTCAAGTTCACTGGGCCGCACCCCGCATATCGGAAATAATATAAGGATCGAGAAATCGCTGCGAACATTGCGTTATGCTACGTGTTATACAGGGTGTCACGCTTAAAATAGTTGTGGTAATATCGAAACTCGTATTATTTTCGATTATACAGGGTGTTGCACGACTTCTGTATGTTACCTGACTTCATTTTTCGTATCTAACTGTATTATTGCATCTTTAAAAGTTTCGTTGAATTCAAGGCCTACTTTGAAAAATAAATATTGAGTCAAAGTCGGTTAGTTAACTAACGACAACGCCGTATCTCTAAAAATAAAGTAGATGTTGGAAATTAAAATACGTCATTGAAAACAATAAAAATACTACAAAAACTTTTGTTAAAGGTATTTTTTTAATTAAACTTATGGTTCTCCCTGTGCACAGGTGTTCCGACACATTTGCCCAACCCTGTATATTAGGGTGGCCCAAACAAAACGAATATTTTTTCCGTGTCTCTTGTGATAATATGTTAGTTTATCATGTTCATCATCAAAATATTAGTTAAAAAAAAAATTTTTAGTTTTTTTTCACATTTTATTTATGATTTTTAAAAATTTCCAAAATGGTCAAAAATTGATTTTTTTTTTATTTTATTTCTCATTATTTTATCATTTTCTAGGTTGAAAAAAATCTCGATTTTGAAAATTTCAAATCGATATTTTAATTTCTAAATGTCGCTCATAATTATTTTAATTTTCAAAGTATACCTGTTTTCGAGCGACTTCTAAAAATAAGTATCACTAATAATTTTTTTTATTGAATTTGATGAACAAAAGAATAGAAATAAATCACACTTAAATTTTAAAAAATTAAAAAATTATAAATATTTGATACAGTGCGGCAGTAAATTTTACCTCTAGAAATTTTTTAAGTGTCTCGTGATTTATTTCTATTCTTTTGTTGATCAAATTCAATAAAAAAAAATTATTAGTTCGTTGATATTTATTTTTAGAGGTCGCTCGAAAACATTTTAGGTACACTACTTTGAAAGTTAAAATAATTATGAGTGACCTGGCTATTCATAATTACT